>NC_084600.1:4847500-5147500 GCF_033807715.1 Cololabis saira | reverse complement strand
TAACCGAGCCGCTAACAACCGCTAACGGGACCGCTAACGGGACCGCTAACGGGACCGCTAACGGGATCGCTAACGGAACCGCTAACGGGACCGCTAACGGGACCGCTAACGGGACCGCTAACGGGACCGCTAACGGGATCGCTAACGGGATCGCTAACAGAGCCGCTAATGGGGTCGCTAACGGGACCGCTAACAACCGCTAACGGAACCGCTAACAGGACCGCTAACAGAACCGCTAACTGAACCGCTAACGGGATCGCTAACGGGATCGCTAACGGGACCGCTAACCGAGCCGCTAACAGAATCGCTAACCGAGCCGCTAACAACCGCTAACGGAACCGCTAACGGGACCGCTAACGGGACCGCTAACGGGATCGCTAACGGAACCGCTAACGGGACCGCTAACGGGACCGCTAACGGGATCGCTAACGGGATCGCTAACGGGACCGCTAACCGAGCCGCTAACGGGATTGCTAACGGGATCGCTAACAACCGCTAACGGGACCGCTAACGGGACCGCTAACGGGATTGCTAACGGGGTCGCTAACTGGACCGCTAACGGGATCGCTAACAGGACCGCTAACAGAACCGCTAACGGGACCGCTAACACCAATAACACTACCATCCCATAATAAACACCTACCATCCCATAATAACACTAACATCCTATAAAAACACCTGCCATCCCATAATAACGCTAAAAACCTTAAAAAAACACCTGCCATCCCATAATAACACTAACATCCTATAAAAACACCTGCCATCCCATAATAACACTAACATCCTATAAAAATAAAATGGGGATCATGTAAGGTCAGGGTTCAGATTCCTCCATTATCCAAGGTAAAGTATTATGAAGTCTGCATTGATGTGTCATGTGACCAGTTCTGGGTCACATGACCCGGAAGTATGGTAGTGTATATTGTATTGGAATGACTCAGCTAGTTTTTTGGATTTGACAAGCCTCAAATAACTTCACCTTGTAATCAAACTGTAGCTCCTATCAGAAAAACAAAGACATCGTGAGAGAGACAGAACCCGGAAGATTCTGACAATCTTAATTTTATTCAGATATTCCTTAAAATGTGTTAGTAACGGCAATTCGAAAACAAAAATGAGATTTTTTTTAAGAAAACTTCATTTAACATGGGAGTCAATGAAGAGACAGACAGGAATTGGCGTGTCTGTTGGCTCCACCGTTAAAATTTTGTGCACACCACGCCTGTGAAAGTCACATTTTATAAATCACAACACCTATGTCTATATTCTGACCAAAAATGATCTGTCTACCTTTTACGATTTGGCCGTGACCTCGAGTTACAAATAAGAAATCATGTTTTTTTTTCAGTGTAACTACACTCTAGCAAACTGACTCCCGTGCTCTAGATTTGAAAAAAAAGTGATTTCCAGACCTCGCTTGAGGGCTCATATCTTGAAAAGTGTACATTTTAGGAAAAAACAGTCCGGGGTTTGGAGAGAGAAGAGAAGTTTTCCTCCGTTTTGAAGTTTGAATGACGTTTCTACGTCCAAGTATGAGAAAGATACGTGACTCTGAAAAAAGGTGAATTTTGTCTTTTTTCTCAACATTTTCCCATCCGCTTTGAATGGCGCCATAGGAATACATGGGAAAATGCTCTCCCCATTAGTTTGGAAATTTGGAAATGTTTTTGCACTTCGTGCAAAAACTATTTGTGCCATCGCTCTGAAAATCCACAGGACTGTAGTTAAATTCAGGGTCTACAACTTTCTAAATCGGTTCAGAATTTTTCGAGCAACGGTGTGCGAGTGGTGAGGCCCCAAACTTCTTGCAATGCGTTCCGGATGGGGCAAAAAGCGCACGTTTGTGCACGTTGCGCAAAAACGTGCACGCCAATCGCTAATAAAAGTCATACCCATCGATTCCCGATTAAGGCGCACGTTTCTACGTTTTTACTTTTCGCGTTTTCTCAAAGCTGCGGGACAAGTTACGCGCCGAAGTTTATACGGAAGAATAAATAAATAAATAAATAAATAAGCCTGAGCAATAGTATGAGTGCCTCGTGCTGCGCACGAGGCACTCCTCCTCCATTGAGCTTGCGCATCTCAATGGAGGAGGAGTGCCACGTGGCGCAGCCGTGGCACTAACTAGACAAAATTCCCGGGAAATTTTGAAGTGCCACGGACTACTGCCGGATGATCGCGGGATGCACCCATGAAGGTCAAGGACTCGATACTTGGTCATTTGACACCACCCATGACTCTCTATGTCAAACCATTCAAAAGATATTGGACTATAACGTATCGGCCAATCAGAAGAAGGGGCGGGGCTAATTTGCACCAATGAGGGTCAGGGACTCGATACTTAGTCATTTGACACCACCCATGTGTCTGTATGTCAAACCATTCAAAAGATATTGGACTTTAACGTATCGGCCAATCAGAAGAAGGGGCGGGGCTAATTTGCACCAATGAGGGTCAGGGACTCGATACTTAGTCATTTGACACCAGCCATGTCTCTGTATGTCAAACCATTCAAAAGATATTGGACTATAACGTATCGGCCAATCAGAAGAAGGGGCGGGGCTAATTTGCACCAATGAGGGTCAGGGACTCGATACTTAGTCATTTGACACCACCCATGTCTCTGTATGTCAAACCATTCAAAAGATATTGGACTATAACGTATCGGCCAATCAGAAGAAGGGGCGTGGCTAATTTGCACCAATGAGGGTCAGGGACTCCATACTTAGTCATTTGACACCACCCATGTCTCTGTATGTCAAACCATTCAAAAGATATTGGACTTTAACGTATCAGCCAATCAGAAGAAGGGGCGGGGCTAATTTGCACCAATGAGGGTCAGGGGCTCGATACTTAGTCATTTGACACCACCCATGTCTCTGTATGTCAAACCATTCAAAAGATATTGGACTTTAACGTATAAGCCAATCAGAAGAAGGGGCGGGGCTAATTTGCACCAATGAGGGTCAGGGGCTCGATACTTAGTCATTTGATACCACCCGTGACACTCTATGTCAAACCATTCAAAAGATATTGGACTATAACGTATCGGCCAATCAGAAGAAGGGGCGGGGCTAATTTGCACCAATGAGGGTCAGGGGCTCGATACTTAGTCATTTGACACCACCCATGTCTCTGTATGTCAAACCATTCAAAAGATATTGGACTTTAACGTATCAGCCAATCAGAAGAAGGGGCGGGGCTAATATGTATATATAATATACAAATGTAAATATTTATATGTATAATAATAATAATATACATATATATCCCATGAACCTGTCCCCAGCAGGACTGGGGATCATGTAAGGTCAGGGTTCAGATTCCTCCATTATCCAAGGTAAAGTATTATGAAGTCTGCATTGAGTGGGTCATGTGACTAGTTCTGGGTCACATGACCCGGAAGTATGGTAGTGTATATTGTATTGGAATGACTCAGCTAGTTCTTCGGATTTGACAAGCCTCAAATAACTTCACCTTGTAATCAAACTGTAGCTCCTAGCAGAAAAACAAAGACATCGTGAGAGAGACAGATCCCGGAAGATTCTGACAATCTTAATTTTATTCAGATATTCCTTAAAATGTGTTAGTAACGGCAATTCGAAAACAAAAATGAGATTTTTTTGAAGAAAACTTATTTTAACATTAGACTTAATGGAGACAGAGGCAGGATTTGGCGTGACTCTTGGCTCCCCCGTTCAAATTATGTGCACACCACGCCTATCAAAGTCACATTATTTGAATCTCAACATCTATGTCTACATTCTGACCAAAGATTATCTTTCTAGCTTTTACGGTTCGGCCGTGAGCTCAAGTTACAAATAAAAATTATGGTCATTTTTTCAAAGTCTCTCGCACTCTGATCAATTAGAACCGCACTGAAGATTTGACAAAAAAGTGATTTCCAGTCCTCGCTTGAGCGCTCATATCTTGAAAAGTGTACATTTTAGGAAAAAACAGTCCGGGGTTTGGAGAGAGAAGAGAAGTTTTCCTCCGTTTTGAAGTTTGAATGACGTTTCTACGTGCAAGTATGAGAAAGATACGTGACTCAGAAAAAAGGTGTTTTTTTTTTTTTTTAACCTCCTCCCACGCACAGTGTGAAATGCTGCCCCATACAAATACATGGGAAAATCTCCCCATTAGTTTGGAAATTTGGAAATGTTTTTGCACTTCGTGCAAAAACTATTCGTGCCATCGTTCTGAAAATCCACAGGACTGTAGTTAAATTCAGGGCCTACAACTTTCTAAATCGGTTCATAATTTTTCGAGTAACGGTGTGCGAGTGGTGAGGCCCCAAAGTTCACGCAATGCGTTCCGGATGGGGCAAAAAGCGCACGTTTGTGCACGTTGCGCAAAAACGTGCACGCCAATCGCTAATAAAAGTCATACCAATCGATTCCCGAGTAAGGCGCACGTTTCTACGTTTTTACTTTTCGCGTTTTCTCAAAGCTGCGGGACTAGTTACGCGCCGAAGTTTTTACGGAAGAATATATAATAACTAGACCAAAATTCCCGGGAAATTTTGAAGTGCCACGGACTACTGCCGGATGATCGCGGGATGCACCCATGAAGGTCAAGGACTCGATACTTAGTCATTTGACACCACCCATGACTCTCTATGTCAAACCATTCAAAAGATATTGGACTATAACGTATCGGCCAATCAGAAGAAGGGGCGGGGCTAATTTGCACCAATGAGGGTCAGGGACTCGATACTTAGTCATTTGACACCACCCATGTCTCTGTATGTCAAACCATTCAAAAGATATTGGACTTTAACGTATCAGCCAATCAGAAGAAGGGGCGGGGCTAATTTGCACCAATGAGGGTCAGGGACTCGATACTTAGTCATTTGACACCACCCATGACTCTCTATGTCAAACCATTCAAAAGATATTGGACTATAACGTATCGGCCAATCAGAAGAAGGGGCGGGGCTAATTTGCACCAATGAGGGTCAGGGACTCGATACTTAGTCATTTGACACCACCCATGTCTCTGTATGTCAAACCATTCAAAAGATATTGGACTATAACGTATCGGCCAATCAGAAGAAGGGGCGTGGCTAATTTGCACCAATGAGGGTCAGGGACTCGATACTTAGTCATTTGACACCACCCATGTCTCTGTATGTCAAACCATTCAAAAGATATTGGACTTTAACGTATCAGCCAATCAGAAGAAGGGGCGGGGCTAATTTGCACCAATGAGGGTCAGGGGCTCGATACTTAGTCATTTGACACCACCCATGTCTCTGTATGTCAAACCATTCAAAAGATATTGGACTATAACGTATCGGCCAATCAGAAGAAGGGGCGGGGCTAATTTGCACCAATGAGGGTCAGGGACTCGATACTTAGTCATTTGACACCACCCATGTCTCTGTATGTCAAACCATTCAAAAGATATTGGACTTTAACGTATCAGCCAATCAGAAGAAGGGGCGTGGTTAATTTGCACCAATGAAGGTCAGGGACTCGATACTTAGTCATTTGACACCACCCATGTCTCTGTATGTCAAACCATTCAAAAGATATTGGACTTTAACGTATCAGCCAATCAGAAGAAGGGGCGTGGCTAATTTGCACCAATGAGGGTCAGGGACTCCATACTTAGTCATTTGACACCACCCATGTCTCTGTATGTCAAACCATTCAAAAGATATTGGACTATAACGTATCGGCCAATCAGAAGAAGGGGCGTGGCTAATTGTCACCAATGAGGGTCAGGGACTCGATACTTAGTCATTTGACACCACCCATGTCTCTGTATGTCAAACCATTCAAAAGATATTGGACTATAACGTATCGGCCAATCACAAGAAGGGGCGGGGCTAATTTGTATATATAATATACAAATGTAAATATTTATATGTATAATAATAATAATATACACATATATCCAATGAACCTGTTCCCAGCAGGACTGGGGATCATGTAAGGTCAAAAGGTCAGGGTTCAGATTTCTCCATTATCCAGGTTATATTACATGAAGTCTGTAATGACTGTGTCATGTGACAAGGTCTGGGTCAGTCTAATCAGTACACCTGAGTTCTGGTTGTTAGGGGCAACAAGAACCTGATACAGAGGGAGCGGGAATGACAGCTAGATTTTCGGTTGTGACAAACCTCAAATCACTCCACTTTGCGGTCAAACCGTAGCTCTTAGCAGAAAAATGAAAACATCGTGAGAGACGGAGAACCCAGAACATTCTGTCAATCTTATTTTCATTCAGATATTCCTTAAAATGTGTTAGTAACGGCAATTCGAAAACAAAAATGAGATTTTTTTGAAGAAAACTTCATTTAACATGGGACTCAATGGAGAGCGAGACAGGATTTGGCGTGTCTGTTGGGCCCCCCGTTAAAATTGTGTGCACACCACGCCTGTCAAAGTCACATTTTATGAATCTCAACATCCATGTCTACATTCTGACCAAAAATTATCTTTCTAGCTTATACGGTTTGCCCGTGAGCTCGAGTTACAAATAAAAATTATGATCATTTTTCGAAAGTCTCTCCACTCTAATGAATTCGAACCGCACTGAAGATTTGACAAAAAAGTGATTTCCAGTCCTCGCTTGAGCGCTCATATCTTGAAAAGTGTACATTTTAGGAAAAAACAGTCCGGGGTTTGGAGAGAGAAGAGAAGTTTTCCTCCGTTTTGAAGTTTGAATGACGTTTCTACGTGCAAGTATGAGAAAGATACGTGACTCAGAAAAAAGGTGTTTTTTTTTTTTTTTTAACCTCCTCCCACGCACAGTGTGAAATGCTGCCCCATACAAATACATGGGAAAATCTCCCCATTAGTTTGGAAATTTGGAAATGTTTTTGCACTTCGTGCAAAAACTATTCGTGCCATCGTTCTGAAAATCCACAGGACTGTAGTTAAATTCAGGGCCTACAACTTTCTAAATCGGTTCATAATTTTTCGAGTAACGGTGTGCGAGTGGTGAGGCCCCAAACTTCACGCAATGCGTTCCGGATGGGGCAAAAAGCGCACGTTTGTGCACGTTGCGCAAAAACGTGCACGCCAATCGCTAATAAAAGTCATACCAATCGATTCCCGAGTAAGGCGCACGTTTCTACGTTTTTACTTTTCGCGTTTTCTCAAAGCTGCGGGACTAGTTACGCGCCGAAGTTTTTACGGAAGAATATATAATAATAATAATAAGCCTGAGCAATAGTATGAGTGCCTCGTGCTGCGCACGAGGCACTCCGCCTCCATTGAGCTTGCGCAGCTCAATGGAGGAGGAGTGCCACGTGGCGCAGCCGTGGCACTAATAATAATAAGCCTGAGCAATAGTATGAGTGCCTCGTGCTGCGCACGAGGCACTCCTCCTCCATTGAGCTTGCGCATCTCAATGGAGGAGGAGTGCCACGTGGCGCAGCCGTGGCACTAATAACTAGACCAAAATTCCCGGGAAATTTTGAAGTGCCACGGACTACTGCCGGATGATCGCGGGATGCACCCATGAAGGTCAAGGACTTGATACTTAGTCATTTGACACCACCCATGACTCTCTATGTCAAACCATTCAAAAGATATTGGACTATAACGTATCGGCCAATCAGAAGAAGGGGCGGGGCTAATTTGCACCAATGAGGGTCAGGGACTCGATACTTAGTCATTTGACACCACCCATGTGTCTGTATGTCAAACCATTCAAAAGATATTGGACTTTAACGTATCGGCCAATCAGAAGAAGGGGCGGGGCTAATTTGCACCAATGAGGGTCAGGGACTCGATACTTAGTCATTTGACACCACCCATGTCTCTGTATGTCAAACCATTCAAAAGATATTGGACTATAACGTATCGGCCAATCAGAAGAAGGGGCGGGGCTAATTTGCACCAATGAGGGTCAGGGACTCGATACTTAGTCATTTGACACCACCCATGTCTCTGTATGTCAAACCATTCAAAAGATATTGGACTTTAACGTATCAGCCAATCAGAAGAAGGGGCGGGGCTAATTTGCACCAATGAGGGTCAGGGGCTCGATACTTAGTCATTTGACACCACCCATGTCTCTGTATGTCAAACCATTCAAAAGATATTGGACTTTAACGTATCAGCCAATCAGAAGAAGGGGCGGGGCTAATTTGCACCAATGAGGGTCAGGGGCTCGATACTTAGTCATTTGATACCACCCGTGACACTCTATGTCAAACCATTCAAAAGATATTGGACTATAACGTATCGGCCAATCAGAAGAAGGGGCGGGGCTAATTTGCACCAATGAGGGTCAGGGGCTCGATACTTAGTCATTTGACACCACCCATGTCTCTGTATGTCAAACCATTCAAAAGATATTGGACTTTAACGTATCAGCCAATCAGAAGAAGGGGCGGGGCTAATTTGCACCAATGAGGGTCAGGGGCTCGATACTTAGTCATTTGATACCACCCGTGACACTCTATGTCAAACCATTCAAAAGATATTGGACTATAACGTATCGGCCAATCAGAAGAAGGGGCGGGGCTAATTTGCACCAATGAGGGTCAGGGGCTCGATACTTAGTCATTTGATACCACCCGTGAGTCTCTATGTCAAACCATTCAAAAGATATTGGACTATAACGTATCGGCCAATCAGAAGAAGGGGCGGGGCTAATTTGCACCAATGAGGGTCAGGGGCTCGATACTTAGTCATTTGATACCACCCGTGAGTCTCTATGTCAAACCATTCAAAAGATATTGGACTATAACGTATCGGCCAATCAGAAGAAGGGGCGGGGCTAATATGTATATATAATATACAAATGTAAATATTTATATGTATAATAATAATAATATACATATATATCCCATGAACCTGTCCCCAGCAGGACTGGGGATCATGTAAGGTCAAAAGGTCAGGGTTCAGATTCCTCCATTATCCAAGGTAAAGTATTATGAAGTCTGCATTGAGTGGGTCATGTGACTAGTTCTGGGTCACATGACCCGGAAGTATGGTAGTGTATATTGTATTGGAATGACTCAGCTAGTTCTTCGGATTTGACAAGCCTCAAATAACTTCACCTTGTAATCAAACTGTAGCTCCTAGCAGAAAAACAAAGACATCGTGAGAGAGACAGAACCCGGAAGATTCTGACAATCTTAATTTTATTCAGATATTCCTTAAAATGTGTTAGTAACGGCAATTCGAAAACAAAAATGAGATTTTTTTGAAGAAAACTTATTTTAACATTAGACTTAATGGAGACAGAGGCAGGATTTGGCGTGACTCTTGGCTCCCCCGTTCAAATTTTGTGCACACCACGCCTGTCAAAGTCACATTATTTGAATCTCAACATCTATGTCTACATTCTGACCAAAGATTATCTTTCTAGCTTTTACGGTTCGGCCGTGAGCTCAAGTTACAAATAAAAATTATGGTCATTTTTTCAAAGTCTCTCGCACTCTGATCAATTAGAACCGCACTGAAGATTTGACAAAAAAGTGATTTCCAGTCCTCGCTTGAGGGCTCATATCTTGAAAAGTGTACATTTTAGGAAAAAACAGTCCGGGGTTTGGAGAGAGAAGAGAAGTTTTCCTCCGTTTTGAAGTTTGAATGACGTTTCTACGTGCAAGTATGAGAAAGATAGGTGACTCAGAAAAAAGGTGATTTTTTTTTTTTTAACCTCATCCCACACACAGTGTGAAATGCTGCCCCATACAAATACATGGTCCCCATTAGTTTGGAAATTTGGAAATGTTTTTGCACTTCGTGCAAAAACTATTCGTGCCATCGTTCTGAAAATCCACAGGAATGTAGTTAAATTCAGGGCCTACAACTTTCTAAATCGGTTCATAATTTTTCGAGTAACGGTGTGCGAGTGGTGAGGCCCCAAAGTTGACGCAATGCGTTCCGGATGGGGCAAAAAGTGCACGTTTGTGCACGTTGCGCAAAAATGTGCACGCCAATCGCTAATAAAAGTCATACCAATCGATTCCCGATTAAGGCGCACGTTTCTACGTTTTTACTTTTCGCGTTTTCTCAAAGCTGTGGGACTAGTTACGCGCCGAAGTTTATACGGAAGAATATGGAATAATAAATAAATAAGCCTGAGCAATAGTAAGAGTGCCTCGTGCTGCGCACGAGGCACTCCTCCTCCATTGCGAAGCTCAATGGAGGAGGAGTGCCACGTGGCGCAGCCGTGGCACTAATAAGCCTGAGCAATAGTATGAGTGCCTCGTGCTGCGCACGAGGCACTCCTCCTCCATTGAGCTTGCGCATCTCAATGGAGGAGGAGTGCCACGTGGCGCAGCCGTGGCACTAATTACTAATACATTGGTATATAACTATGGGGGTGATATATGTATACATGTATACATGTATATATATATATATATATATATATATATATATATATATATATATATATATATATATATATATATATATATATATATATATATACAACATTCTGACTCAAGTATTTACTAGTATAACTTTTTGACAATTACTGGAATTGCTAATCATTGATCTAAGAACAAATTATTAATCTCTAGATAACCCATTGTTTTCATTTTATTTTCTTATTTAAGTTAATATTTAATTAATTTAATTAATTGCACTTCTATTACTACTTTTTTGTTATGTCACAATATTACTATCTTTTTACTCTATCTTTTTTTTTGCTATTCCCAAAGGAAAATTAATGACGATAACTGTGGGGGGAGGGAGGAAAAGAAAATAATAGGTATGTTCATCCGTTTTGCTCTGTATTGTGGAAACAGTCTGCCAATAAAAACATATACATATGTATATATACATATATATATATATATATATATATATACATATATATATATATATATATATATATATATATATATATATATATAAAAAAGAAGGTTCATGCCAGTAACAATCCAATTATTTTCAGTCTTAATAAGAACAAATAGTTTGCAATAAAAAGGAAAAAAATAATAATTCTCTCTGTGTTTGCTGAGTCCGAACAAGAGCTGAATGATTAACTTCTGCTGAGGTGTAACAACATGACCAGAGTGAACTTCAGATCTGTTACGATGTCAGTTCTCCTTCCATCGGGGTATAAGACCTCCCAAGCAGGAATGAATCATCTACTGCCAAAAGGCTGTTTGCTAAATGAATCCGTGTGACCTGTGCAACCTGCAAACAGCAAGTTTGGGTTCTAGAAAAAACACACCAGAGAAAAGAGCTCTTGGAAATCCATAAGTAATGGCTCCTCTTATCACGGAGTGTAATTGAGCTGAACCTTATCTGCATGTTTTTGCAGTAAGGACAAGATTTTGCCAAAAGCCGAACAATAGGACCACAGATTGAAATAAAGTTTATACCTAGAAGCAGGAGCATGTTAACAGATCTGAATCTTCATTTAACAGATAGCGTATTCTGCAGACCAGTAGGTGCAGCGCATTATGAGGCGTAGGGCTGGGCGATATATCGAGATTTTAATATATATCGATATATTTTCAAACGCGATATGGTACGAGACAATATCGTTTATATTGATTTAAAAAAAAATAAAATAAAAAATAAATAAATAATTTTGATATAGCTTATTTTGTGACAAATTGACTTGAATGTTTTATTTGAGATTTGCACAAATGTTTTGTTATTTGCACAACCGTCAACCTCAGTGGAAAAGTCTGCCTGTTACTGTCTACACTGTATTAATTGCACAGTGTATTTTAATGTAATTGTTATGCAGGAAAGGGATATTTGTTTTATTTTATTCAAGAAGCATTTTATTCTATATATGCAGGCAGTTTATTTTTATTTCATTTGTTTTATACATTTTGATATTGTGCAGACCTCTGTTAATAAAGGAACCTGTGTGACATTTGGCACGAGGCTTTGTATTAAAACTGACTGTTTTTTTTAAGGGTTTGCCTCAGAAAAAATGAAGCTAACAGAGATGCTATGCTATAATGCTTTGGGGGAAACCCCAATTATGGCACAGAAAAAATATCGAGATATATATCGAGTATCAACATTCAGCTAGAAAATATCAGGTTATGACTTTTGGTCCATATCACCCAGCCCTAATGAGGCGCAATATCAATGAACGGGTCTATTTTCATACAGAAGGGGACCGGGTTATAAGGTGCATGATAAAACATATAAAGCGAATCAAAACAGTCCGGTAAGTCGAACTTCATTCAACTCGTTCACAATAACTCACTTGTAACTAAAACAGAAAAATAAACGAACATTTTAAATAATTCGTCTTCCACGAATCTACAAATGAAAAGTGGACGGGGTAAGCGTCGTACTACGTCCTGTTCTCTGTTTTTTTCCAGCGGACACCTGAAGTTAGTGTGAGGTTGCAACAACACTGTATTACAACTTTTGATTATAACTGGATTATGATACAGATTTGAAAATTGGGTTTACGCTAAAAACATTGAATTGACATCTAATAATAGTGAGGTAACATGGACTGGATGTTGGATATCTACTGTTGTCTGACGTTGCAACCCGTATCCATCCAAACACTGACTTTAATGTGTCAGCTGAACGGCTCCAAAGTC
This sequence comes from Cololabis saira, assembly GCF_033807715.1. Classification (NCBI taxonomy): domain Eukaryota; kingdom Metazoa; phylum Chordata; class Actinopteri; order Beloniformes; family Belonidae; genus Cololabis; species Cololabis saira. The sequence goes on along the minus strand of NC_084600.1, from coordinate 5,134,998 downwards.
ACTCAAATATTTAGGCAGATTTTTTAGTTCAGTGTGGCACATGAAACTGGTTCGTGGTCAGTCAACACAACAAGAATTATTACATTGTATGAATTCATTCATACAATTCCTACATTGTAATGCACAATGTACATTTTTGAGAAAACTTAAGTATCTTAAGTGCGCCTTATAGTGCCGAAAATAGGGTATGTGCAATATAAATTATTTTGAGTGCCTCAACTGACCAACATTATTGTATTAAGAAAATACAATTGAATCTGAAATGTGATGGCAGCCTCATGCTACAAAAGGTAAGGAGAGTAGAAAAGAAACCCAGGTAAGTACGATGATTCTGTTGGATGTATTGGTGATGGTGAGGGGGCCAGGACTGGGTATAAAAGCAGCTCCCATTAAAAGCTTACACTTTCTGAGCAATGTTTGCTATTGGATTACCACATTTCAACTAATTCCATTAGGCAATCATAAACAAATAAATAAATAAATTAGGGCTGTCAAACGATACGTTTTTTTAATAGCGATTAATCGCATGTTGACCATAGTTAACTCACGATTAATCGCATGTTGACCATAGTTAACTCACGATTAATCGCATATTAATCGCACATTTATTCACACATTTTTTGCTGTTCTAAATTACCTTTAGGTATTTTTTAAATATTTCTAATACTGTTAACAACCTGAGAAAGGGCAAATATGCTGCTTTACGCCAATGTTTATTCAAGCGCAGCGCGCGCTCTCTGGTATTTGAGACTCAACGTACTTTGATGGTAATTTATTTCAAATCGACAGTACATGTAAATAACTTTAGTCTTGTCCAGCGAACCATCTGCATCTTTCTGAAAGTGAACTAGCTGTTCAAAAGTCCCTTTTCATTCTCCATCTTTCAGTTCACCAGACTTTTCCTCAAACTACGGGTGCCGTCGAGCGCCAGAAATTATATAATGCGCTAGGGATGCACCGAATGTTCGGTAACCGAAATTGTTCGGCCGAAAATAGCAAAAAAACACTTTCGGTGTTCGGTGGAATAAGTGGGGAAAAAACCGAACAATTATTAACGGCATGTTTAGATGACGCAATCAAACAGGGAACAGCGTGGAGTGAAGAGGGGGCGGTGTTAATACAGCAAACATGTCAGCATGTCAGATCATTACTTGGATGTGGGAAAAAGCAGAGGACACGAGAAATCATCCAGGCTGAGTTGGATTTGGGAAACCGCTTGGTGATGGAGACGGTGACGGGACGACTGCAGAGAGAAGGGACCGTACTACCGATGTGGTGGAGAACTCTCACTGTCTGATACAACGAGATCCTCCAAGAAAATAACCCAAATTTTTACAATTATTATACAAGGCTTCAAATTGCAGAGATCAGCCCCACCCCACCGCAACCCGATTAACTGGATTTGAACGGGAGAAAATGAAAAAGGATTATGAGAAAATATACAATAAGTACAGTAAGACAAATTGTGACTGGCGGGTATTTCACTGTACATTTATTTGATTTATGCAATGGTGAAAAAATTGGCAAAATAAATGAAAAACTGCGAAGAACCATTGTTCGGTATTATTCTGTATTCGGCCAAGTGTTTATTGTTATTTTCGGTTTCGGCCACAAATTTTCATTTCGGTGCATCACTAAAATGCGCATTTTTGTTTTTTTTATCCTGCACGTTAACCGTGCGTTAAAAAAACTGTCGGCGTTAAGAGGACGTTATGTTAACGCGTTATAAACGCGTTAACTTTGACAGCCCTAAAATAAATCCAATGGAAGTTTCCCTTGTGCAGACTAAATCTGATTGTGTTCCAGTACTCACAGGGAGCTGGGTCGGACCTGCCGGCCGTCCGTCTCTCCGTCGTTGCTGGTTAAACTGTGTCTCGGGGTCCGGCTCCGGCTGCCGTTGCTGCTGCTGCTGCTGCTGCTGCTGCTGTTGCAGTTAGCCGAGGAGGAAACCGGCTGCTGCGGGTCAGCAGCCGTGGTGTTGCCAACACTGTTCCTCTTCTCACCTACAGATAAGAAGGTTTTTTTTACTTTAATTTGATGTTTTGAAGTCACCAACACATTCTGTAGACCATTGTTAAAACACCCACTGACTACAAAGACATTTGCACGAAAGCAATTAGCATGCAACTTAGGAGAGTTTCCTCACGAGGAAGTGTAGAAACTAAGGAGAAGAGAAAACTATTTGACAAAAATGTGTGATATCAGTATTGGACTCGCCTTTCTGGGAATGTGTTGGTGTGTGAAAGAGTGTGAGAGGTCTCTCGCTGCAGGACGGGGGTTTGCACTCGGCGCTTTTCCTCCGAGGCGGGTTGAGCTGCATGTTGGTCAAAGCGCCCGCAGAATTCGGCACATCTCTGAATATCTGTATTTAAAAAAAAAGGTTTAAGTACAATCAAACTACAACACTTTTTATAAATCTGCAGATTGCAAAAGATGTTAAAAACCAACATGTTATTGCAGCCATAAACATTTAACGATAGTGAGCAAAAGTCTTACTCAAAAGTTATATGAAATGCACAAGATTTGAAGACAGAAACAGTAATGTTTCCCAAGCAAAAACTCAAATTGTACACTGACTCTGTCAGTGTACAATTTGTACTCTCAGCAGATTAATTTCACTCCTTCAGGTATTATTTTGCCAGATGTAGGAAATCCCAAGCTGTCATGCAAAAAAAACACACACTAAATTTGTTTTTTTAATCCTGTGACTGGTCCAAATTTGATGCAGTGTTTCCTGCCACCAGCAATGATCCTCTGAGTTCAAATTTAAAGACTCACCAGAGAAGAAAAAACATCTCCATCTTAACACTCAATGAGCTGCTTACGTTGCAGAACTGAACAATGCAAGGACAAATGAGCCTGGAGTCATAAAATACACAAAGTGAATGCTACAGTACTTAAGCAATGTACAGCTGCTTCAGAGCATTTACACTCTATTTGCACATTTCAGTACCAACACCTGATGTTTGTTTAGTCTTAAGAGCAGAGCGGGACACCTTGATGTGTTATCCTTTCCAAACACATCCTCTTGTTTTGTATGCATGGAGACAGATGTAGCAAATGTGTCATCTATCTGTTTCTAATTGTTTCTCTCGCTCCACCGACTGAACACTGCACAACCCTACGGATTCATGTAGACAAACTATCGTCATGGTGACGTGTAAGCAGACTGCAGACCTATGGGCTCAAATTAAAGCCATAGATATTTTGTATCTGTAAATAAACTTTGTACTTTGTATCTTTTTTATGATGTAAAATTGTATGTATTTATTTACTTTTATTCATTTATTTAATTTTAGTTGTTAAATTACTGGAAAAGAAAAAAGTCAAGTCATACATGAGAGAAACTTTTCAGTTTGTGTCTAAATATTTGTACTTGTATGAAACTGAAGATCATAATGCAAACCTGACATTTACTTTTAGTTCAGTTTGTGGAAAATGGTTGGCCTGGCTTTCTCTTTAAAACTTAAACAGTTATGAAGCATTACAAACTGGAACAATAGGGCAAATGCACAGTATTGTTTTGTATTTTGTGTCTTTCAAATAAAAGACCATTTTTTCCAGTCATATGATCCTCATTCAAGGTTGTTAAAAAATACTGCTATAATATTGTATCGTTATCGTGACCTCAATATGGTGTATCGTACCGTATCGTGAGATTAGAGTATCATTACACCCCTAATCTCTACTGTGTGGCACAACACTTTAATGATATAGCAAGTGTAAAGAGTGTAAATGAATAGGTGACATATTTGCTGCTTGAATGTGCAAATGCACCAGTTATTGTCCAAGATCCGTTTAATCCTCTGTCGTGCCACAAAGCTCCCCGTTAGTGTTATTCTCTCGCAGGTACACGCACATGCACCGACTCTCACCCTTTCATGGTGCTCTATGAGGATTTCCACCACGATGTTCTGGAACTTGATGTCCATGATGGCGGCGACCGTCTCCTCCTGCGGGCGGAGCAGCGTCGGCCCAAACACCACGCCCAGGTTGGCAACGGTCATCAGGTTGTGCTGGTGGTGACTGGCCACACTGCAGAGAAAGGTAGCCACATTTAACAGAAAACAAGGTTTTTTTACACTAGGTTTGCAATACTTCATATGTTATTTCCATAAACAGCATTTTCAGTCATTACTTTGATGATAGCAGGCCTTAAACTTTACAAATTTGAATTTATGTAACGGCTCTCATCAATCCATTTTGACCTAAAGGAAGTTCCCAGGAAAAGCATGGGAGCAGGAAGATACAGTTAGTACTCCCGTAGTGAATATAAGGAGTTGGGTGTAAAACTAGATACCAAACATAGCTGGTGGGTCAGGGTGAATACAGGAGTCTGTTTAAGTAAAGATCTAAGTGAATGTAACTTAAGAACATTAACTACTCAAGTTTGTGCCAAATTTGGAAGAAATTCCCTCAAGAGGTTTAACAGTTAATGCATTCATGAGAGGAGGACAGACCGATGGAGTTGTTCTGAAAACCAGAAGCCTCTGGCTACAGCGGTTACAACGGTCACAAAGGCATGAAAAAAAATAAATACTGTATATCAGTAACCCTGAAGTGTGACGGAGTGCAGGGGACGAGGAGCATCATCTGCAGCAGCAGCAGGTCACGCAGGTCAGAGCTTTGGCTGCAAAGACTGGACATCAGGGGACAGCCAGAGAATACAGAGGAGATCTTCTCTGTTTATGTAACATAAATGCTTTGGCAAGACATTAGCAGTGAGGATAATGGCTCATGGAATCCTCTCAGGATTTCAACCACGCCTCTGTCTCTGCTGCATTCATGTGCAGAAACCAGTATCCCCTCCTAGAGTCCTTTGTGTGTGTCTGTGTGTGAAAACAAGATCATCTGATCATGGTGGGTTTCAGTATTAGACAAATATAACGTTGCTAAATTTAAACCAGCAGTTGTGATTAAACCAGCACCAAAACACAAGGACTTGAATGAATCCAAGCCTCCGCGTTGTCCATTTCTCATGAATGGATCATTGGCGTGACTGCAAACCGTTAATAGGTGCAGATGTTTTAGCATCTGCACATCTTCTGGTGTTCAGGTGCTTGGGGTCGTGTTAACACGAGCAGTTGTTACTGAGAATACATCGTAAAAGAGGACAAACAGTTTCAAATGTAAAGTTCAGCAAAATTAGAAAAGCCTTCAAGGTAGTTGTCAATCCTGAGTTCAGATTGTTAGATGTTTAATGCCACAGTAGGAAGTTACTGTCAGAAAAAGTGGATCTACTACTTTTTTTTTCCATTTCCTGTTGGCTTCATTTTGGTAAATAAATAACGGCACAATGAAAAAAGTACTTTTTTTCCATCTGAGACGTACGACGGAGTATTAGGGCCAAACTAAGACAAAAGAAATTGGAAATTACGAGAATAAAGTCATAATATAATGAGAATAAAGTCGTAAAATTACGTGAATAAAGTCATAATGTTGCGAAAATAAAGCCGTAATAGAATAAAGTCGTACTATTACGAGAATAAAGTCGTAACATTACGAGAATAAAGTGGTAATTTATGAGAATAAAGTGGTAATTTATGAGAATAAAGTGGTAATTTATGAGAATAAAGTCGTAATATTACGAGAATAAAGTCGTAATTTATGAGAACTCTAACAGGAAGAGCATCTTCTCTGTGTTAAAATGAGGAATATTGAGCATCTTGTGAAGTTATATTTATATATTATATTATATATTACGACTTTATTCTCGTAATATTACGACTTTATTCTCACAACATTATTATTATTATTTTATTCTGGTAATTCTACGACTTTATTTTCGTAATTTCCATTTTTTTTTTTGTCTTAGTTTGGCCCTAATACTCCGTCGTAGAGACGGGCTCAAACATCTGAGACAATTTCTATGATTGTTTTTTTTTTTTTTTACACAAAAAAAAAAAAAGCATTTCCAGCAGTTTGTCTACTCATTTTCCTTTTTCTTTAAAATATTCAAACTCCACCACAGCGTCCCCGGCCAGATCTGAGCCCAGGACCTTCTATCTGTGAGACGGCTTTGTCTACTCATTTTCACTCTAACTGATTTTTTCTTTTTTTATTCTTTAATAATTTCTGCTGCATCAGTAAAATCTTCCTTTGGGGAGTAATTAAATATTATTCCATTCATTTCCATTTTGACATCCCAGAAAGGCTTAACTGGTATAAAAACTTGACAGGCCAGAAAATCACCCCCGTTTGATAAATAGTTCTAACTTGCACTTTTTTTCATATCTCACGCTGCACAGTAATCCTCATTTCTGCAACCTTGTTAGTGTGAGTGACTTAGTGCTGTTTATTCTGCGCTTACAGAGTAAATCCTCAGACTTCATCGTATAGAGACAGAAAGACATAAAGCTGCAATGTGATTTGCTGCAGCCATGTGATCTCTGAGCTCGTGATTATGATCTCCGTCAGGAGGTGAGCCCACTAACCCCAGATAAATGTGCATATCTCCCACAGGACATTTGTGCTTAAGCATATTTAGTAGAAATATGGCTCCTGGTGTCTTTATCACCGATTGTATCATGTGAAGAAACGCCTGATTAAGCCAGGGGGCTTAGATGCAGATTTAAACTGAATACTGAAGTCATCTGGATGCTTAAGGAATAATTACACTTAAGCCAACAGCCCTGCCCTTTTTTATGTGGGGCAGGGGGGGTGGGGTTGGACTTTTTGTAGCATGCCTCATCAAGTTACAAAACTTCTTCAATATGAGACAAATCACATTATTGCTGCTTTCATTTTTTAATTCTAATATTATTTATAATTACATATCACAAAGAATCACGAGTATTTGCCCTGTGAAGGTTTGCTTGAATACAGCGCTACATGCTGGTGCTAGATCCTAATAAAACCCTAATTATAACAACTAAATCATTCCCCACAAGTATTGTTGAACTGAACCCAGATATTCTGATTGTTTTCAAGTTAATTTTACTTGAATGAGTCCGGACTCACTTGTGACCACAAGAGTTTTTACACTTGTCAACGTCTCTAATGGCTTTTCCACTAGTTCCTACTGGGCTCTGCTCATCTCAACTCAGCCCAGTTCCTGTTTCACTACAATCCAGCCCCCGGAGCAGAGGAAGGCGGGTTGGGGCGAAGCTGCTGTGACCTACTTGATCGTGTGACACACTGACTACGTTTACATGCAGTCAAAATCCGGGTTATTGCTAATATTCCGGTTACTGAAACATTCAGAATATTCCGTTTACATGGTAATTAATCATTCAGGATATCTGGATCAAACCAGCGATGCACGGAGAACGTCATGACGCAATTCCCCTCATTTCTGCTTCTTCTTCCTGTATCCAAATTGAAAACAAATGCTGCTTCGCGCAACTTTTCACTCACCTTCTTGTAAATCTGGCTATCCCGGTACTTTCTACCGTCTACAAATGCAGAAATGTTCATATCCTTCATTACATTTATGAAGTGATTAAATTCATGAAATTCCTGTTCCGTTTGATGGGGATATTCCGTTTGGTGTTTACATGATCCAATATTCAGGATTTAAAAGGAGTAACCCAGGGCTCATATTGGGGTTTTTAAAATATGAGCAAATTCTAGTTATTCAAAGGGGTTACTGGTGTTTACATGGCCGTGCAAAACTGGGTTATTGCTAATATTCGGGTTTTAAAAGGATTATTGACTGCATGGAAATACAGTGAATGAAGAAGAAGAAAACCCCACCAAAGACGTGGAACCTGGAGGAGATGATAAATGTGCTGCTGGGTCTGTGGCTTGTGAGAGAAGCTTCAAGCGGAGAGGCTTTTTAATTATCGTTAGCTCGTCTCCGCGCTGCTGAAAAGAGGTTGGTAGCTGTGAGCAGCTATGGACTGAGAAAGTTTCTAGTGGATCTGGTCGTTCCTTATCGCCCGTCTAGATCCCTTTTTAATTCTCTCCTCAGCACCAGGTTTATGAACATCTGCAGCTCAGAGTTGGACCAGAGCAGACTTCTGTCCTGCCAGTGCCGGGGGAGTAAAATGAACCAGAAGCTCCGTCAGAGTCTCTTCAGCTGATGTTAGTATAGTGTGATGACGTCAGAGACTGTATGACCCGAGCCCAGTAGGTACTAGTGGAAAAGCGCCATAAAAAGACTTTCGCCTGACAGATCTGGGAAATAGATTCACCCCGGTGGCTGCTGGGTTTCTATTTTCACCCTACAATGCATCAACGTATGTGGTGAAGGGATTAGACCGAGCACTAATCCTTTCTGAGGATTGATGGCAACAGCAATCAAGGGGAGTTATACTGTGGTATTACAAATGAAAACAGGGGCAGGGAGTTTCACTTTCACTGTGGTCTCTACATAAGAATTCAAAAACTAAATGCAGCACTGCTTCATCTACGTCTTTTATAATAGAGATTTTTAAAGGGGAACTATTATGAAAAACAGGTTTTCTCTTGCTTTAACATCTATAAAGTGGTCCATCCTCAGCCTGCCAACTCAGAGAAGGAGGAAAGCAACCAGATTCTGCAGTGTCTGTACAGCCGCCCAGATGAGCCGTCCAGTGTGATGTGGATCTACGAGCCAATAAGATTCTGATCCCCAAAGTTACGGAACCAAAATGTGATTTACATAGTTTGGCCTCCAATGCGTGAAACCACGCCCACAACTAACTCCACCGGCCGGAGCTTCCGCCATTTTTTCGTAGCGGTGTATCGCGTCATTCAGGCAGCCAATCAGCACAGAGCCTCATTATCATAGCCCCGCCCACTCAGAATCCCGCATAGATAATGAGGTTAGAGAATGGGAAGATAAAGGGCCAATCCCAATACACCCCCTACTTTCTACCACTACCCGTAAAATTCAAGCCACAAAGGGCCCTTGTAATCTTCCCAGGTCTGTCCCAATACTCCCACTACTCCTACTTTTCAGCACCACCCATAAATGTTGCTTGCTATGTCACTGCGTGGTTTACGTTCGGGTACGTAAGTGACTGCGTAGTTACGTTTGCACATACATCACACCATATCAGGAAGCCCAGAGATAAAAGCTGTTTTAATTTCAGCTGTAGCGCTGTTAATATGCCACTTTATTAAGTTTTAATATTTTTTCAGGCGTAAAAGTAACCGTTAAGATCCCCAACCTGGGCTCAGTTTATCCTAATAAGGCCTGTTAAGAAATTTGATCTGATGTTTTCGACGATGAGAAGAGCCGCCGGCCCCGGGGAGCAGCAGCAGCAGCAGCTCACGGCCGGGTCAACCTGCGCCGTTGTCCCGGGGTGAAACCTGCAGCTCTGTGGAGAATTGCAGCTGAAATAAATCATTTAGGAAGATAAATGTTGGTTTAATAGATTAAATCTAACAGTTGTAGCTACGCCTGTTAAGAAATTTGCTCCGAAAATTTCGGAATGAGAACTGCCTGCCGGCTCGGGAGCTGATTATTCCACGTTAAATCGATGCAGAGCCTACGGCGTAGGGTACGGCGTAGGGTACGGCGTAGGGTACGGCGTAGGGTACGGCGTACGGCGCGCATCGCCGCGTAACCTACGGCGTAGACTCTGCGTTGGTGTAACTCGGAACCATAAATCAGCCTTTATTCTGGCGAGGTTTGAAAAAGACTTTGCAACAACGAGCAAGTGATTATGTACATTCACTGAGTGAATATTATGAAAGTAAAATATATATTTCTCGCTAGAAATGTAATCAAAACGCATTTTTATGCAGAAACTAACTCAAAATATTGATTTTATTCACTTAAAATAAGAAATTTCCGCCATGTTTTTTTTTTTGATTCAGTCCGCAAATGACGACGAAAAGCATTCTGGGAATTTTTCTCTAGCCCTAGGTCAGCTAGTCAGCATCTGAAATCCCTCGATCCGTAGGGACAGATTGATGCCCCCTACCCCTTGTTTAAACCACTCCCCCTAGGTGAAAAGAGGAATTGGGACACCACTACCCTCACGGGAACGCACAAAATTTAGGGATAGGGATGAAAAGTAGGACTAGGGTTGGATTGGGACTGGGCCTAAAACATGGCTCAGAGGCTGAATTTCTCATTTATTTAGCAAAAACAATCAAAAGCTTGTTTTTCAGACATTCAAGGCCTGTTTAAAATAGGTATTAGATGCCATAATAGGTCCCTTTAAATATTGGCTTCAGTCCCTCCGTCCACCTACTTGGCCAGGTGTTTCATCAGCAGCTCCAGCATCTGCCGGTTCTTCTCCGGCAGCCGGTGGACCAGGGCGTGGATCTCCGTCACCCGGGCGTCCGGGCTGTCCATCTCTGGACACACACACATGAGGAGAGACACGTGTCAGACCGGGAGACGGATACATTCAATCAGCAATAGCTGGAATAAAGCTCCTCCAACTGGAATACAAACGTGGTTTTATTCTTATTTTTACATACAAGAGTGTGGGAAAGGTTTCATCTTAAGGAACAGCAAAGAAATTAAACCATCATTAAAAGGACTTCAAAATAAATCAAACTAAATAAATGAGGTTCAGTGGTTACTACAGGACTGTCTCAGAAAATTAGAATATTGTGATAAAGTTCTTTATTTTCTGTAATGCAATTAAAAAAACAAAAATGGCATACATTCTGGATTCAATACAAATCAACTGAAATATTGCAAGCCTTTTATTATTTTAATATTGCTGATTATGGTTTACAGTTTAAGATTAAGATTCCCAGAATATTCAAATTTTTTGAGATAGGATATTTGAGTTTTCTTAAGCTGTAAACCATGATCAGCAATATTAAAATAATAAAAGGCTTGCAATATTTCAGTTGATTTGTAATGAATCCAGAATGTATGACATTTTTGCATTACAGAAAACAAAGGACTTTATCACAATAATCTAATTTTCTGAGACAGTCCTGTATATTCATCACAAGTGTAAAAAGTGACGCTGGTTAAATTAGTTTTTCCTCAAAAAAAAACATACAAAATATCTCAAAAATATACATATTAACAAAAGATCTTCTAAGAAGTGTTATCTGTGTAAATATCCACAATTCACTCCGCCTCGCAATCCAAACCCTTTAAAGAGGATCCAGCTCGTATATCAAGGCCTTTCAAGTGAGTGTGTTTGTTTGTGCAGCAAAGGGAGTGATCTCCTCCCAGAGAAGACACCACTGCTGTGAACCATCTGAAACCACTGGCAAACCCTCGTCTCCTTCTGTTTCTCATCAACAACACCAAGGAGCACGTATATCAATACAAATATGTATTGATTCACATGTATGAATTACTTTCTTCCTTCGACTACGGCGGATCCACTAACACAGTGAACATTTAACGGCCTCTTACTCAACGGGATTATTTCAGGCTGGTGACGAGTGCAATGTGCACTTTGAGGGGGGAAAAAGAAAAATCATTAAGCAAAGTGTCTTCTGAAAACTAAAGTGTGCACTGAAGCAGGACGTGCAATCCTGCATAATACAGAGTCTAAACACCAAAGAGAGCTCATGCATTGATTTACTTACAGGACTGTCTCAGGAAATTAGAATATTGTTATAAAGTCTTTTATTTTCTGTAATGCAAAATTCTGGATTTATTACAAATCAACTGAAATATTGCAAGCCTTTTATTATTTTAATATTGCTGATCATGGCTTACAGCTTAAGAAAATTCAAATATCCTATCTCAAAATATTAGAATATTCTGGGAATCTTAATCTTAAACTGTAAGCCATAATCAGCAATATTAAAATAATAAAAGGCTTGCAATATTTCAGTTGATTTGTAATGAATCCAGAATGTATGACATTTTTGTTTTATTGCATTACAGAAAATAAAGAACTTTATCACAATATTCACATTTTCTGAGACAGTCCTGTAAATGTTTCCTCACTATAGTGCCAAGTCTGTACAAATCCATGAAGATAAACGTCACAAACCAAACTACCGGCTCGTGTTTGAGACGGACCCTGCTGTTTTAGGAAATGACACGTGACCTGCGGTAAACATGTTACAAAACGGATCATTCATTTCCACGAGGTGAACAGACGACAAGAGCGGGCAGCTTCTGTCACCGAGCGTTTATCACCGCGGCAAAGTGGGCGAGCACTCGTTTTCTGCCAGACAGACAGACCTGCTGTTAACACGTCGCTATAAAAAGTCGGCGGGGAGAGAGACGACGGATCACTCCCGCTGGATCCGCCCTCCGGCCCTGGCTGCCGGGGCCGGGTAATGCCCCGACTGCTGGCTGAGCATCTCAGAAACAGACCAGCCCTTAACAACCAGCAGGATCACGGGCACTGACACACTCTAATGCAGGGAAATCAAATACTCACGAGCAGTTAAACACACGCACAGACAGAGACGGCAGCTGGTGTTAATACCATAAACATAAAACACGTAACTAGTCACTTAGAGAGCTGAGTGAAATGCCTCTAACGACAGACACACATCTCTCCAAAAAGAGATGCAGCTGAAGACAGTAGCGTCTTTCTCTATTGTGCATTATTTGTTTCCACCACTTCGCAAGAGCAGTATTCTTCCATCAGACACGTGTACTGACAGCAACATACAGGACTGTCTCAGAAAATTAGAATATTGTGATAAAGTTCTTTATTTTCTGTAATGCAATTAAAAAAACAAAAATGTCATCCATTCTGGATTCATTACAAATCAACTGAAATATTGCAAGCCTTTTATTATTTTAATATTGCTGATCATGGCTTACAGCTTAAGAAAACTCAAATATCCTGTCTCAAAAAATTATAATATTCTGGGAATCCTAATCTTAAGCTGTAAGCCATGATCAGCAATATTAAAATAATAAAAGGCTTGCAATATTTCAGTTGATTTGTAATGAATCCAGAATGTATGACATTTTTGTTTTTTTAGTTGCATTACAGAAAATAAAGAACTTTATCACAATATTCTAATTTTCTGAGACAGTCCTGTAACACGTGGCAAACATTGTCAGTTAGATTCAGTGAGATAAAGAGACTAGCCAAAGAGCTTCAAATTAAATAAAATGTTATCCAGTTAAGTTATTTCACTTGTTCCTTCACTAAAACTGCACTTGACTCATTTTCTTTTTCATTTTACTTATTTCCTCAGTTTTTCCCCCCGGAGTAAATTATATTCATTTGCGTTTTTTTTAAATTGCGTTACAGAAAATAAAGGACTTTATCACAATATTCTAATTTTCTGAGACAGTCCTGTATAAACAAGCAGAACTGGAAAAAAAAAACTTGCAGGATTGAAAAAAAACCCAATCCTTTCTGAGAGAGAGTGAAAATGTGAGATGAGTAATGAGCTCAAAATACAGAATTACAGCTGAACTGTGAAGGAAAAACTGACTTAATAACAAAACAATACTGCAATTAAGACTCAATGTCTGCAGCAAGTATTTCCAAAAAGCAGGCTTGAGCAAGCCAACCCCGGCCCGTCTGCTCTTCCTCTCCTCCCCTTTATACTGCTTTTCTTTTTTAATTTCTTCCTCACACACCTTGCATGTCCCTGCAACATTTCCTCCTTCTCTCCTCCCAAGCCCTGATTTCTGTTCAGATCTGATATTCAAAACAGGATGAGAGAAAATTATGATGGAGCTCAGGAGGAGAAATGCGAGCTCGGCGGTGGGAGGAGCTGGGGAGGATGGGAACAAATGGAAAAGGGGGTGGGGCTGAAAAAGTGAGTTCAAACCAGGACACTGTCCTCGTAATACACTCCTGCTTCTTCACTAGAAGAAAAAAAATAAAAAAGATATACTCCCTCTCATGCACAGGCACATTCATGCACAAATACATAACATGGAAACACTGAATTTCCAAAAAAACTGTTTAATTCCAGAGGAAAAAGGGAGCAAAGTCCTTTAAATCTGGGAAACATCAGACATTTCGGTGAATACTCTAAAAACATAAATTATAAATCATGATCAACCATGATTCCAAGTTTAAAAGCACGAGTGGTCAAAGTTTAAATGAAAGCAGTTCTCTTTGCAGACTCTGCTTTTACGCTCCTCTCTCCTCAAGCGCACACACAAACTCGTATAAAAACACTTCTTTTATTTTCTCTCCAGTTGGCAAAGCGATGTATGAAGCCTCTTCCTGGTGGTGTTGCCAGACACACAAAGTCATTTCCTGGAGGTTTTTTTTTCTTTTTCTTCCTGCATTGCAGCTCTGCTTTTTAAAGGATTAGCTACAGACAAACAAGAAAACGGGTCTCTGCACCTCGACTTGCTCGTATAACCCAACTGTCTTTGAACCTCCAGTAACGAGCAGCAGTAACGGCGTGAAACAGACGGCTGGGATAAAGAGGCCCGATCACGCTGAAGTAGATCCCAGACGTTCACATGAACCAGTTCGAACAGATTTGGCTGATCAGACATGTAGACGTGGAAAGTATCTATTTCATGGTCTGAATCCATTTGTGCTTGTGAGAGTTTATTCTGTATCCTAGCAGCCGCGTCGAAGAATGCAGCAGTGAAGCGATTGCTCCGACAGTCGGAGAATTTAGGCAATATATCTTCAAGGGAGCTGAGTGAGCTGAGGTTTTCTTTTTTTTTTTTTTCTCCCTTAAATGAAATTAATATGGAATAAAACCGCACCCCAACATTTTGCAGCTGCTGCCTGACTAAACATAACTCACTAAAAAGTGGACGAGGTTGCAGCATGTACATGAGCGGTGCAGCTTTCACGCTTCATTAGGAATCTGAATCTGGTCTGTTGACGTATATAACGCTCCACGTGTACACATGCAAACACACACAGTCAAACACACACACACACTCAGCTTCAAGGCCTTCATTACCACCTCATCAACATTCACTGATTCATATACAGGACTGTCTCAGAAAATTAGAATATTGTGATTTTCTGTAATGCAATTACAAAAACAAAAATGTCATACATTCTGGATTCATTACAAATCAACTGAAATATTCCAAGCCTTTTATTATTTTAATATTGCTGATTATGGCTTACAGCTTAAGAAAACTCAAGTATCCTATCTCAAAAAATTAGAATATTCTGGGAATCCTAATCTTAAACTGTAAACCATAATCAGTAATATTAAAATAATACAAGGCTTGCAATATTTCAGTTGATTTGTAATTAATCCAGAATGTATGACATTTTTGTTTTTGTAATTGCATTACAGAAAAAGGACTTTATCACAATATTCTAATTTTCTGAGACAGTCCTGTACTCTCATTCTTCCAATTCATCTCTCGGCAGAGCTTGAGTCCTGAATCCTCAAACGTACATTCACCAGGACAGGACACGTAATCCCTGTTTTACGCACTACTCATTCTGAATCCTCCGATTAACTGTTCATCTCACCATAAAACGACTCAAACCATTCCGCGTCGACTCGAAGGTTATTAAATGATTTCTCCGTGCAGTAATTTAAGAGCCTGCGCGCTCTATATAAACTATGCGCTCGTTTATTCAAAACAGCCTTTTATTTTGAATGCAATGTAGTTTTGAATAGCTGTTTGCAATGTTTTGTCTACAGACGGAACATTTGAGAGGCAAATAAGATGCATGAGAGGACTCACTGGCAGCTTTGATGAAGCTCCTCTGGTACTGGTACGTCATGAGAGGAGCCGGCAGCATCCTGCAAACACACACATGTCAGGAGGAAGTGAGAAGATCAGAACATGAACTGAGACTTGCAGCTTGGATGCTTTGTAAGAAAAACAGCAACAAAGGGTTTTTATTTTGGATGAGCAGTTGTTTAAGACGCTTTACTTCGAGAGTTTTGCATGGCTTTTCCCAGTGGCCGGTGGCTCCTACTGGTTCTCAATGAGGCCTCACCTCTGCGTGTGAGATTGGACTGCAGGTATTGATGGAAATGCGGGTCTGTGAGTGTTTCCACTAGGAATGGGCGATATTTTACCATTCACGATAAACCCTCAAAAGAATTCCCCACGGTAAGAATTTGTCATCTCACGGTAAAAACGATAAATTCCCGTTGATGAGGTTTTTGTGTAACAAACATGGCGGAAGGCGGATCTGAGAGCGAGGAGCTTGTTGTTAAACGAGGCTCCAGCTCCGTTATCTGGAACTGGTTTGGATTTAAAAAGAGAGACGAGGAGCAAACATCATCTATTATGTGCAGAGTCTGCAAAAACAGAAGGAAATGGTTGTTACATTTTGATATAACGTTTGACTATTACGAAAAAAAATTTGCAATAGTATCAAATTTGTGGCAGGTTCTAACCACAGGTTAATTTGCACATTTTATTTACATTAGAAGAGGTCATCACTGATAGGATTTTATTTTCAGTGAACTTTTATTTATTTGTCCTGTTTCTGTGTTTATCAAGTTGTATTTTTTTTATACTTTGTGATCTTATAAGCTAAGAAAACTTGAAGGACGATTGTTGTGAATTCTTCACGGACAGAGACGATCAGTTTAAGACGCTCTTATTTATTTAAGACGCTCTTATTTTGAAACGTAATCTAACGGCGCTAACCACTTCCGGTTGCGCAATTTAGCCGTTACGTAGCGCCGACAGGACAGTTAGATTGAGTCATTGACTATGTAAGTCATGTAATGTTGATTTATGTGGTAAAACTGTTCCGTTTCTAATTGTTCTTATCCTCTTGAGTATATTTAATATTAATAAGTGTTTGTTTTGTAATTAGCCATTCAAATAATAGCCTAACGTCGAGCTAAGTGGCTAATTTAGCTAGCGAGCTGCATCCCTGAGAATATGTGTGTATTGCTGCATTAGTTAATGCTTATTAATGTTAATACTTCGTGTTTGTGATTCATTCCCTTTGTTTATTGCAGAAACTCTTTCATCTTTCATCTGTTCATCATTCAATCAGTTCATTTCTGTCACCGTCCGTCATCTGTATGTGAATCCTCAATACAGTAACGTGTGGAATATTCAGATGTCTGACCGGAACCCTGTAGTGGTCAATCTTCATATTACACCAGTTTCTCAGGGGTCCAATCCCCAACAACGATGGTACTTTTGCTGTTTGCACTGTTATCCCACTGTTTAAGCCATACAGTTTGAATAAATGTGGAATCTGTTCTTACATTTCAAACTTGTTTCATTTGAGTCATTACAGTTTTGCAGTACAGGTGTACTAATTTAATTGGTTTTTATTAATTCAATGTAATCGGTGTAGTTTAGTAGTATTTAGTATTCTTTTAGAGCAGTGTTTTGGGGGCTCCAAAGACTGAATGTGGTCATAGATTTATAGTTACAAAGGTGGAGTTGAATTGGTATTTTTTTTATCGTTATCGGGATAAATGCCAGAAATTATTGCGATACATTTTGTAGTCCATACCGCCCATCCCTAGTTTCCATGTGAATGTGCACCTGTGGATCTGTGTTGAGCGCAGCGTGGATCCATTTAGGCACTGGTCTCTACTTATAACCATCCTTCCGTTTAGCTGACTGTTCCGGTTCATTATCCTGCCCTTAACCGTCACAGTGCGAAGACGGTAAAAGTGTCTTTATTTTACAAGTGTGGATTTGTCAGAGTGAAAAGTAAAAGACTGCAAGCTGAGATCACCGTCTTTGGAAGAATTAAAGCTTGAGATGAAGCATCGTGCAGCGCAGCAGTGAGAGGGTAAAAGTGTGAGGTCAGAGGTGAGAAGGCTCACACACACCTGAGATAATGCTTGATGGCACTCGTTATCGTTTTAATCTCCCACTCCGGGCTTTCCAGCTCAACGTCAGCACACGTCTTTGGATCTGACAAGACAGAAATATCCCAAAATGAGGTGCATTCATAATGTTGTGTTCTGGTTCGATTACCATATTTTCTGGACTATAAGCCTCTACTTTTTTCATAGGTTTTCAACAATGCGGCTAATACAAAGGTGCAGCTATTCTGTGGATTTTTCTTCCACCACTTGGGGCGCTCTAACCGGAATTAGAATCAAAACTAAGACAAAATAAATGCAAAGAAGAATACGCTACTTCATGTTTAGCAGATAGAAGTAGGTAGAAGCAGATTTCAAACAGATAAATAGACAAATAAATACCGGTTATTTTCTCTTGGTTCTGTCCCGTTTTAATCAGCAAAGTTGCTGCCGTGTTAAAAGACACTGTTAGAAAAGGATCTATTTAGGTACAAACATGTACATCATTTACAGTTCAAAATCCTTCTGTACATGCAGTAAATATCTAATCTAACAACAGAAATATCTGCGGCTTGCATATCTTTTTTTTTTTTTTTAAATAGAGCAGATGCAGCTTGCATATCTTTTTTTTTTTTTTAAATAGAGCGGATGCAGCTTGCATATCTTTTTTTTTTTTTTAAATAGAGCCGATGCGGCTTGTATGCAGGTGCGGCTTATAGTCCAGAAAATACGGTAAATGGATTTGTGTGTGTTTGTGTGCTCACCCATCGCCAGGCTCAGTAGTTTTTGTACTTTGGAGTTAACACCAGCAATTCGGTACAGGCCCTGCTCGTCAATACCTGGAGGAGATGAGAGGCAAAGCGGTTCTCATCCACTTATCAAAAATTCATCAGCACATTTCCTCTTCGGAGGATTCTGCAGTGGATTTACTGCACCGAAACTGACGCATCAGCAGCAGATCCGCACCAACCAGACGGGAATCCATCCGTTGGAAAATGGCAGGATCGTAATTGAAAATGTCATTTTGGGCATGAGGTTACACATATTCATGCTTACTTAGTATTTTCTTTCATTTTCATTGTTACAACAGTGAATTATCTGTGTCAGAAAAGTTCATGAAGGCTTCTGCTGCTCCTGGAAGGAGACGAGGCAGAACATTTCATTTTAACATCTAAGCTGATGTAAAAAAAGGGTTTACTAACATCCATATATATTTGTACCATTGTTGTGTTGAAATCAAAAGAATGAATCTGGCAATGTACAAACACAAGGTCATGTTGAACTCTAAATGTGAATGCATGGGGCAGCCAATGAGGAGGAGACTGGGGGCAGCCGTGCACGACCTTGCATGACCTTGCAGCAGAGGATAAAAGCACGGGCTGATACTGTGGACATATGGACCTTTACCGTGACATTTTAGAAGAACATATCTGTAGGGAGGGATATCAAGATACATCAGAGTATACACTGCAAAAACTCAAAATCTTAACAAGAATATTTGTCTTATTTCTAGTTAAAATGTCTCATTTTTAGTAAAAAAAAATCTCATTACACATTTTCACTTTTTAGAAAAATCTGCCAGTGGAACAATATTTTTTTGCTTGTAATGAGAAGATAAATCTTGTTCCACTGGCAGATTTTTCTAAAAAGTGAAAATTTACTTGAAACAGGTGAAAATTGTCAAATAAGTTATTTTTCTGGTGATGACTCGTGTTTTAAGTTTAATGAGATTTTTTGTCTAAAAATCAGACATTTTAACTAGAAATAAGACAAATATTCCTGGTAAGATTTTGGGTGTTTGCAGTGTAACATCCTCCCTCTGAGGCGGGTTCAATTTCTATTTAAGACCAGAATCCTGAACGACTATTACAATACCACATATGATGCTGAAGTTCTATCTAGTTAGATCTAGATTCCCTCTTTTCCACATTTTCCCTTTATCAGTTAGTGGACCACTTTTTTTTTTTCTTTTGTATTTTTCTGTTTTAACTCAGCTTTGCAATGCTCCTGGAACTAATGACCGTTCATAAGATGCTGTTTTCTTGCTTTTCTTTGTCATCCCAGTCTCACATTTGTTTCCAGTTAGAAACCTCAAAGGCAGGGGTCTGTTCTTTAGTGCGTTCAGCTCATTTACTGTAGTTTAACTCAACGCATGACTCAGCAAGAGAGCATCTGTAGTCAAAAAAAAGACTCCACAGATGGTTCTGATGTGATTTTATGCTCATCCTAGCATGCCTAATGTCTACCTACAGTCCTCTAATGAACTCAGTGCAGTCACACAAACATGAGTTCAAGTACAAATGGATCCATCCTAGTAGTATTAGTTTCATTTTAGAAGACAAAAGCAAAAGCATCTTTCTACAGTCACTCTGTACATCATTTAAATGAGCCATTTGGACAAAAATTCAGGTTAAATAGCAGCAGGGGATTGTGCATCCAGTGATCCTTACGGATCTGATTTATCATCTGCCGTTATGTGATCTGTGTTTTGATGTAATTTCAGGGAAAAATACAGAATAACAGAGGAAAGCAGTGAGATATCAGCAGAGAGAGAGAAAAAAAGTGAAAGAATGTGGGTGTACCTCGAGTCTCCACAGCATAGATGAACTTCTTCATCACATTGAACCCAACCACATCCAGCTGGACCACTGACGAAGAGACAGATGGACAAGACCAGTATGTTATGTATGTTAAAATAACATTTTAATTTAGCCTAAGCAGTTAAAGTTAAAGTGGATGACAAATTATTGTCAAAACAATGAATGAATCCCAGTTTAAGCTACTCACTGCCTTCAGCCTGGTTGTCCTTGTTGAGATTGTACACCTACAAATAAAGAAAAATAGACCATTTATATACACTTTTTCGCTGGCCAACTTATCTTAACTCTCTTTCTCTTCAATACAAAGAATTAGTCCTCTGGATTTGACTGGATTCCCAGAGTCGACAGGCACCAACAGGCACGGGAGAAACTGCCTCCGGACACCACTGGATGAGCATACAACCAGTGAAAAACAAAGCATGTGATATAGGCCAGACAACAGCCCAGCAATCAGCCAGTCATTTGAACCCAGGACACAGAAAATAGCGTGCAGCTGAGTAGGGACAGCAGCTAATGACGGGCTGGGAACGGGAGGGAATACCAGACCCGTTTCAGCAGAGAGATCGGAGGAGACCGGCCACAGAAAATGTGGGTTTTGGAGGTCTTTTGTATCCAAAGTTATCAGACTTTCCACATCTAACAGACCACAATAGAGAAATGTGCACTCGGGTTCACATTTATCTACTTGTCTGAGACGTGCCGCCACAAAACTGGAACTGCTGGTGACGTTGCACTCACTGACAACCACAGAAGTGAAAAGAGTTTACTCCAACAGTAGGAAGCATCCAGAGGTGGTAGTAACCAGTTACATTTACTCCATTACATTTACTTGAGTAAGTTTTGGGAAATGTTGTACTTTTAGGAGTAGTTTTGAATCACTATACTTTTTACTTTTACTTGAGTAGATTTGTGAAGAAGAAACTGTTCCTCTTACTCCGCTACATTAGGCTACGTTGAGCTGTTACTTTTCTTTTATCCCTTTTTTCTGCGTACGCGTCAATCTCATGACATCACTGAGTGATTCTTTGGGAAAAATGTTTGTTTTTGCATGTTTTGTCACATTTACACAGACTCAAACACACACAGAGTTTCTATGAGTTCATGTTTGTTCTAGTTCTGGTTAAAAAAGAAAAGTACAAAGGCTGGAAATTTTGTGCTACTTGTGCATAATTTATTTTTTGATTCTGTTATTATTTTATTTATTTTATTATTTATTAAAGTACTTGAATTTACTTTAAGATTATTTTAATTTAAACTATTTTTTATTTTTTATTAATTTTAATTTATTTTATTATTTTATTGATTTAATTTGCCTGAAGATGATTATTTTGTACTTTTGTCTGTTTGAATGGTTGTGTTAAAAAAATAAATCAGACGTTACTCAACAGTTACTCAGTACTTGAGTAGTTTTTTCACCAAGTACTTTTTTACTTTTTGACTACTTTTGACTTCTACTTGAGTCATATTATTCTGAAGTAACAGTACTTTTACTTGAGTACAATTTTTGGCTCCTCTACCAGCTCTGGTAGCATCAGCTCCCAGCAAAGAAAGACAAAAAACCCCAAGCAGTTCTGGGTTTCCAGCAGCTTTCCCTGAGCTCAGGAGCAGCTTGTTCTAACGTGTTTGCAGTAAATGGATGCTGGTTACTTTTATCAATCCAAATGTAGACACGAAGACAGTGTCTTGACACGCAAAAAGGGGGAAAACAAATCTGAATGAGTGCTGAACACAGCCGTGACACACTTGCCTGAGAGTGAACAATTTCATTTTATAAACAGCACAAACGAATAGTTTGGAATTCTGTTGTGAATGTTAACGCCCAGCGGCAGCTTGGAACAGGTTTGCACGGAGGGAGAGGTGCAGAGATTGATTTTATTGCTGAAAAAAACTCCTTTTTAAAGGTAAAGCTGAGGGGACATGTTGTCCCTCGGTCTAATCATCCGTCTCCGTCATCTCTTTTGATTCTGTCACGTAAGCACAAACCAGTAACCATGGTAACCTACCGGTTCTCTACCGTCCATAGCCTCCATCCACAACCGCCGGTCTTCTTCTGACATCGCCTGCATGGTGATCACACCCGGCCTTGAGAGAGACACACACACACACACACACACACACACACACACACACATTAGTTTGTTATATCATATACAAGACTGTCTCAGAAAATTAGAATATTGTGATTTTCTGTAATGCAATTACAAAAATGTCATACATTCTGGATTCATTACAAATCAACTGAAATATTGCAAGCCTTTTATTATTTTAATATTGCTGATCATGGCTTACAGCTTAATAAAAACTCAAATATCCTATCTCAAAAAATTTGAATATTCTGGGAATCTTAATCTTAAACTGTAAACCATAATCAGCAATATTAAAATAATAAAAGGCTTGCAATATTTCAGTTGATTTGTAATGAATCCAGAATGTATGACATTTTTGTTTTTTTAATTGCATTACAGAAAATAAAGAACTTCATCACAATATTCTACTTTTCTGAGACAGTCCTGTAGCACGTGGCAAACATCGTCAGTTAGATTCAGTGAGATAAAGAGACTAACCAAAGAGCTTCAAATGAAATAAACTGTTATCCAGTTAAGTTATTTCACTTGTTCCTTCACTAAAACTGCACTTGACTCATTTTCTTTTTCATTTTACTCATTTCCTCAGTTTTTCCCCCCGGAGTAAATTATATTCATTTGTGGATGCCAGAACAATGACTATTGTAAATCAGATGATCAACTGCACAGGTCCAATTTTTTTACCATAAAAGGCTCCGAGGATGAGGAGCAACGCCTGAAAAATTCATCAGCTAACAAGAATTCATTAGATTAAGCAGCTTAGACAAATCATCCTGACAGGGGCATCAGTCAGCGAGCGTGCTCGCACCTCCCTGACCTGCAGCCTAATTAACTCTGTCCATCCCCCGTCTGCAGGTCTGCAATTGATGTTTTACAGTCAGCCTGTCACTCGCTGCACATTCATCTTGTACACTCATCCAGACACACTGGGATCCCAGCCCAAACCCCCCCGTTACCCCCCGTTACCCCCCCGAGGCCGCGGTGCAGAATCAGTACAACTTTGTCCAGCTTGAACGAACCTGGGAGATAACAGACATCTCAGAAGTGGCTCTGTCAATCCCAGCTTGCACCGCTCAGCTACGAGCGTGTTTGCAGGACGGAGGTGGGAGTAAACAGCAAAGTGGCATTCCACCAGGAAAATGTAAAAAAATATATATATAAATAAAACCAAGATCTGTGTGAATTAAACATCAATTCTGGGAAGCGCTCGCTACTAGAGACAACAGAAGTTTCCGCTCTCATTTATGATGCCTGTTATTCTGAGTAGCGGGGGATGAAATAAGAATAATAAAGCACTTTTTTTCCTTTTGGGAATGAAAAAGTTTCCTGTAGAACAGTACCTGAACTAAGAGCAGAGACAGCTCAGCAGCCCACTCAAGCCCCTAGGTATGGAAATACAAGCACATTCTTGCAAACTAATACTAACAGCTACAAAAACCATTTGAATAAGTGTTTTTGGGGTTTAATCAGTCTCTTAAAAAGTAACACAAGTTGTTCTAACTAACTTTACACAAACCAGTAGACGCACACACCCAGACGTATAAATAGCAACGCAGTGGTGAAGTGAAGCATGAAGCTGATGAGGAGGAGGAGGGGGAGGAAGGACAGCACCCCAGGTACAACATTGCTAAGTCCAATCTTCAGTTAGTATCAACTCTGCAGCGCCCTCGTGTGCAGGACGGCTGCAATTACACCCTGGGAACCTCAGGTTCATTTCTTTTTTTTTTTATACTCTTTTTTTATTTAGGCAACAAAGAACCCGAGGGCATCATGGGTGTTACAAAGTCAAGGCAATACAATTTCTTCCATACATCGTGCTACCGTGTCATATCTTTGTTAGTCACATTTCTGCAGTTCAAGTTTCAATACAAAAGAGAGTCTCTCCATACAATAAACACC
This sequence comes from Cololabis saira, assembly GCF_033807715.1. Classification (NCBI taxonomy): domain Eukaryota; kingdom Metazoa; phylum Chordata; class Actinopteri; order Beloniformes; family Belonidae; genus Cololabis; species Cololabis saira. The sequence continues at coordinate 5,110,901 of NC_084600.1, read as the reverse complement.
TTCTACAATCTTCAGCCACTGATCTTTTGTTGGAGGTAGTGCTGGGCGGTATGACCAAAAATTTATATCACGGTATTTTTAAAAATTATATCGGTTTCACGGTATATCACGCTATTTTTTTTTTCATGCACAACTGGGTGTTAACCACATTTTCTAATGATTTGGAAAGGAATTGCTGCAGTAAATTGGCTTAGAATGGCCTATTTTACTGTCATGAGGAGGAAATATTGTAGAAAAACATTAATGTCCACACTACTATAAATACAGGTTTGCATGGCCTCACAAAATTATGCCGTTTACAATGAGGTAAACTTCTGATTCTAATGAAGTGAGAGAATCAGTCAGACAACACTTAAAGACTTTAAGTGTTGTCTGACTGATCTTTTACAAAATTACAAGGTAGAAAATATTTATTGAACGTAAAAAACTGAACATGTTTTAATTTCCAGCATTATGTTGTTTAGGTTCCACCTCCTGGTGAATGTTAGGTCAAATTCTTCGTGGTTACTTTTTGGTTGGCCAACGATTTATGTTTGTGGTGCAACTGTTACGGGAGCGGTCAGTCTGTTTCCTTATTTTACAACGCCGTTATTAATTGTTCGTTTTTTTTTCCCACTTATTCCACCTAACACCAAAAGTGTTTTTTTGCCATTTTCGGCCGAACAATTTCGGTTAACGAACAATCGGTGCATCAATACGGCTAAACAGTCCCCTCACAAACAGTGTCCAGCGGCGCTACCTTCCGCGGCGCGGCGGAACGTAGCGCCGCGTTCCCAACGTTGTGTAGCTACTGTACATACTCACCGGTATTACGGTATATGAAAATTCATATCATAAGAAAAATAAACACCGGTATTCGGTATGAACCGGTATACCGCCCAGCACTAGTTGGAGGGTCAGCATGCAACCAACTACGAGTTATCGCTTTCCTGCTGCTTGCCAGAAGTATCTTCAGCAAATATTTATCTTTAAGAGGAACAGTTTCTGGCATCTTTCCTAAATACAATGTGATGAACGAGCAATCTAACTCCACTCCCAACATTTCAGATATCGCTGTTGCACCTCCTGCCAATATGGCTGTATCTTTGGGCAAGCCCAGAGAATATGGTAATGGTTTGCCATAGAGGTTCCGCATTGCCTCCAACAAAATCCCCGGCTCTGAGTGTGTGTTTGTAGTGCTGTTATTCTGGGGGTGATGAAGTATCTCACAATATTCTTCCAGCCAAACTCTCTCAGGGCTCTTGAGTTTGCAGTGGTTGCCTGTGTCTCACATATCTCCGTCCAGTCTTCCTCTCATATTTGTGCACCTGACTCTTTCTCCCATTTTTGTTTGATATATATATATTGTAGTGTTTTTTTGCCATTTGTATACTTCCAATTTTTTATTTTCTCCCATTATGTATGCATTAGAGAATAGAGTAATCCTCAAGTTCATTTCTGATGTGATAGCAAAGTCAAAACCTTTAATAAAATGGATTTATATTAACAAACACCTGAAACTATTAAAGCTACAGTAGGGGTCAAAAGCTTACGTAGGGAGTCTCCACATACACTCACCTTTCCACCGCCTCCACATCAAAACAGAACCTCTTTTCTATGGAGTCCGTCTTCCTCCTGGTGCACGACTTCAGGTTGAAACTCTCCTCCTCTCCCTGACAAAGAAACATGGAGAGAAAAATCACTGCATCATAACGGCAACACTTTCACCAATGCATCCAAAAGTGACATGGAAAAATCCTTAATCCCCTAAGTGCAAGATCAAACTTGTTCTGCATGCCATTCAGTATGATAATGTTTGGGGTGTTTTTCAATAAAATATGTTGGTTTTCAGAGTTTGACCCTTTCCTCTGCTTCCTATTATGTTGCAGAATAAGTTTAAACCAATTTGATTGTGATCAAGTTTCCTAGTTTGTGAACTTTTTCTACAAAGAAACAACAAATTATAATGTTTGGATGTACACACATCCAATATACAGGACTGTCTCAGAAAATTAGAATATTGTCATTTTCTGTAATGCAATTACAAAAACAAGAATATTATATAATAACGAGAATATTCTGGGAATCTTAATCTTAAACTGTAAGCCATAATCAGCAATATTAAAATAATAAAAGGCTTGCAATATTTCAGTTGATTGTAATGAATCCAGAATGTACGTATGACATTTTTGTTTTTTTTAATTGCATTACAGAAAATAAAGAACTTTATCACAATATTCAAATTTTCTGAGACAGTCCTGTAGAAGCTAAAAATCTGGAGGAAGAACATTTGATTCAATAAATGTAAAACATAAATAATACTAAAACTGTAGCCGTCATCTTCATTTATTTTTGTTATTATTTATTTATTATGCTTCCAGTTTGACCCCCCATGAAACAGACGGATAATAACAACTGTAAAACACGGCAGAGGGGCCGTTATGGTCGGTTTTCCACATGTACAAAATCATGACACATTTACTAGATTATCAAAAATCTGTCTATGTATGGAAACAAAGAGACAAGGTTTGAGAAAACGTATCCAAGGAGCCAGGTTAATTTGTTTGGGATGAAACATTTTAGCAGCTTTGTGTGTGTTTTAGGCACTTCTATGTTTTATGGGGGAGTGTGAAGTGCAAGTGCATAATTACCAAAGAAATCAGTGTCAAATATCAACAACATCAAAATTTCCAGCCTCGTGAAGAATGACTGTACATAACAGTCTGACAATAAACCTGACAATAAATGTACATACTGGAAAATAATGTGCAATATCATTCACTGCAACGTGCAATTATGTAAATATCCGTCTGTTATCTTATTTTATATACCAGTATTTTTTATTATTATTATTATTATTATTATTGTATATACCAGTACTGTTTATAGTGTGTCATACTCTGATATTTATTATTGTATTATTATTATTTCTATTGATGCTTCTTGTTTAGCACTATCCCCTTTGCTGCTGTACACTGCGAATTTCCCCGCTGTGGGACTAATAAAGGAATATCTTATCTTATCTCTCTTGTCTTATAAGCTTGCCCCAATTCAAAATACATTTTAAGAAATATTTCCAGAAATAATGCAGACAAAAGGTAGCTGGATTGCCAGAAGAAATTGCTGGCCAAGCTGAAACCTTCAATGTTTTTTTTTTTTGTTTTTTTTGTAGAAGACATTAGGTCCTTTTAATTATAAAAATGAAAGCCTGGAACAGGTTTTCAAAAACCATCGGAAAGCTCAGTATGGAGGTTTGTTTTGTTTTTTTAATAAAAGAATTCTTAGGATTTGTTGTGGAAAGGTGTAGAAATAAAGATTGAATGATTATTTTGTGTGTGCCCACACACGCTCATGGAGCTGCTGCAGGTTCGGCGTTAGGGAGGGGGATGAAAGTTTGTTGTAGAAACAAGCTGGCAGTTTCCAGGAAAAAGACAAACCGCTGATTTAAAGCCGAGCACGTAAGCTGCTTTGACCTTGACGTAACTTTCGATTACTGGAAATAATATACACAGACATAAAATAAGAGACTGTCACGACCAAGAGCAAGCAGCAGTGTTAACTGGAAGGCAGCTCTAAGGGATGAACTGCAAATTGGACACGACAGGATCAAGTGACACTCAGAGAATAGTTTTTTTTTTTTTTTTTCTTTTTGAGAAACACGTCAGCACACTTGGGTTCTTGTTTACTGACCATTTTGCCTCCAGATTTGGGGTCAAACAGGACCATGGTGACCTTCTTGGGCTCGCGGTGGTATGTGCAGTAGTACTTTACCCATGTGGATACGAATGAACCTGCAAGAAGCAGACACAAAGACAGGAGATCAGAGGAGAGAAGAGTAAATGATGATGTCAAACTGTCTGAGAAAAAACACAGTCAGAGGCGGGCAGGGTTAAAACAACAGAAAAAAAGGATGAGTCAGGCCTCTTTTAGTGCTGGATGTGTTACCATGGTAACTGCATGCGGACGGCGCTGCAGTCACGTCTCCAGCAGATCAGACTTGACTTTGTCAGCTATTGGTTCATTATGGTTTGTTTGTTCTTTTTCTCTGACAAAACATGTGTGTGCACGTGTGTGCACGTGTGTGCACGTGTGTGCACCGAGCAAAATGCTACCAAAATGCATGTGCTGTGCCGAGTACACACACACACACACACACACACACACACACACACACACACACACACACACAGAGCCATGTTCTCTTCATTATTATGGAAGAATACAGTTGCAGAAAATTTAAATATTCACAAAACAGCAAGCCAGAATCTGTTTTTTGCTGGCAAACAATTCCATACACTGTATTTTATAACTGATGATTCAAACATTGTAGTCAGAAACAGGAAGAACTCAAAAGAGAAGAGATACTTAGTACTTTTTGTGTTTACTTGTAGTTTCAGCAGTATATATTCAGGGAGAATACCACTCGCTCCTAACGCCCAAGACAAATACCTTTTTGAAATACTATCTGTGCCAAGCAAAATAAAAAAGCAATTACAAGGAAGTGGTTTGACAGGAAACCAAGAAAAGATGAACGGGAAGTTTGATATAGAGAAACACTTTCCTCAAGACTCTTTTATGATATATTCTCATAATAGTCCAAGTGAGTTACACACACACACACACACACACACACACACACACACACACACACACACACACACACACACACACACACACACACACACACACACACACACACACACACACACACACACACACACACACACACTCACTCTTATGGTTTTAATAAATATTTAATAATATTTAGGCCGATAAAAAGTCACTATTTTACATTTGCACAAACAAAATAATGGTTTATAGTATTATATCCTGTCTAAACGTTTAGATAAAATTACCTCTCGACCAGAAATAATAATAATAATAATAATTTTCCCCAGAGGGGACAATAAAGGTTTCAATCCATCAATGAAAATGGCGAGGCCTATGTTTTCAGTTGCCATGGTAACACTAAACAAGCGGGTTGAAACCCCGACAGTCTTGCGCTGCCAGGGACGCTTTAAGCTTGATGAAAGAAACAAAACTTTGTTACTGTGAGACGCAGGCCCACTTCATCATCTCATTGTAGCTCTTCTGCTTATCTGGACTTTTTGTTTCACAATTCTCCGTGTGAAGCTTAATGTTTATTAATCTCTGGATGATTATCATCTAAAAATATCAGATTGATACAGTATATGGGGTGAATTAGGCTGAAATTATAATATAATATCACACTATCCACAGAAATGTAAAAACCACCCCGAGACAGAAGCAGAAAAGGCGCACATCCCCTAATTATTATTTTTTTTTTGTCTGCATATATATTAATGGTTAATACCATGTTGGTAAGAACCTAAAGCATGCATATATATATATATATATATATTATATATATATATATATATGCATTTTTGATATAAAATATATATGATCGTCACAACAACGTCACGACAACGTCACGACGCGGAGCATCTCTGATGACGGAGCCAGGAGTTCTGCCAATCCTTGCTACTTCCAGAAATGCTACTTTACAATATTTAAAGTAGCTGTTGAAAAATAGCAAATCTACAAGCTCATATCGCTGCACTCAGGGCAGACTGCTGCACTATAAGTTTGTAGATCTGCTATTTTTCAGCTGGTGCTGCGTGTAAATGGCAGCAGATTACGTGCAGAGTGAATTAAGCATTTCTGTCATTTTACGTTTTATTTTTATGCTTTTATTTTGAAGAGCACCGTTCTTCCTCTGTTACCTCCGTTATTGACGAAGCTTAACTTCCTATTCCCGTTCGGGCGTGCTAACGCTGCTCCAGAGTTGGTAAAATATGCAAGCAAATGATTAACTTGTCATATTTTGTGTTGAAACTTATGAAAAGTTATTTTATTGTGGTTCGCCCCGTGTTTTTGTTGTTTACATGTCTCAAATCTTTGCTTCTCTGAGGGTCTCTGGAAAAATAAATTGAGATTAAGGGTGATGGCCAAATGCAGATAATACTGGGGTCCTTGACATGCCACTTTGAGATCTAAATATGTTGTTATATCGTTATTGAATGCACTGTATTTTTTATTTGTTGCATTGATTGACTGAATGTGCCTATATTTTCAACACTGTGCCTAGTTTTATGTTTTACACTATGCAATACGTTTTACACTGTACAATATGTTTTTATACAGAACTTTGTATTTTTTTCTTTATCCTTTTGAAGAAAAAAAAAAAGTCTTTGACAGATCACCTGTTTTGTGATCGTATTTGTTACAAGGTGGTGGTGGTGTGTGAGGGGGTGTGTGTGAGGAGGTATATGTGAGGGGGTGTGGTCCAACTTTCTAATTGCGGGGTAAAGGGGAGGTAATTATCAGACGTTTTGCCAATTGTTCAAATCTTTATAATTATAATCTACAATTACCAGGTAATATTATGGAAACAACACACGCTTTCTTTTACAGTCCAGTTTCACTTTAATTACTGAGTAAAAGCCAGGTAAAAATGTCTGTACTTATTGGGTAAATACTGATTAACTATCAGGTTAATTACAAGGTCAATAGAGTCATTTACACCCTCGGGGGTACATGCACCAATCCATTGATAATACATAAATCAATAATGAATGGGTAAATACCTGGTAGTTATCCATGAAATGTATAGTAAATACAAGATAACTACATGGTCATTGAAGTGTAATTAGCTGGTAACTACCTCAAATATTGGTTATAATTTCCTGGTAGTTCGCAGAAAAATACTTAGTAATTACCTGGTACTTACTTAATTACATGGTAAATTGACTGGTGGTTACCAATATTAACCTAGTAAATACCTGTAATTTCCCTCATAGTTCCCATCTAATGTCTTTTTAATTACCTAGTAATGTTTAGTTTAAACAACCAGCTATTTACTATGTAATTACATGGTAAATACACATAATTACATGGTACAAGAAAATACGTAATAATTACCTAGTACTTACTGGGTAAATTACCCGGTAGTTACCATGTAATTACTGTGTAAATACAAGGTATTACTAGGTAATTACAGTGTAATTACCATGGTATTACCTGGTTATTACTGTACTGTAAAAGAACTGTAAAGAACTGAAGAACTGTAAAGATCAATATGTTCTGTTGTGTGAAAGGCATTGATAAAAATAAAGACAGAACTTCTCTACACACACACACACACACACACACACACACACACGTACGTTTCTCCAGCACGAACAGGTATCCCTCCATGGTGTGCTGGCTGACGCTCTTGTGTTCATGTGGATTCTCCTTCATCTTCTTCATCAGACTCTCCACCTCAGATCGCGTGCTCTCAAACCGGTTCCTCGTCTGTCAACACAAACAGAGAACGCAGACCTTCCATCACGTGTCCTGATCCTGTGCAGCTTGTATCAACAGCAGAACTTAGACTCCAGTATAAAAAAAATAATAATAATAAATCATGGTAACAAATTACAGTTGGTAATTACTCAAAAACATTGTTTTCTTTCACCATTTCCCCATGAAGCATAAATGGCAGTATTCTTTATGCTTGGTTTTTCATGTGAACATGGTAACACAACAGGCCTCCGCCCTGCAAGCATGCATGCAAGTTCACAACTTACAGGACTGTCTCAGAAAATTTGAATATTGTGATAAAGTTCTTTATTTTCTGTAATGCAATTAAAAAAACAAAAATGTCATACATTCTGGATTCATTACAAATCAACTGAAATATTACATGCATTTTATTATTTTAATATTGCTGATTATGGCTTACAGTTTTAGATTAAGATTCCTAGAATATTATAATTTTTTTAGATAGGATATTTGAGTTTTCTTAAGCTGTAAGCCATGATCAGCAAATTCTTTTGTAATTGCATTACAGAAAATCACAATATTCTAATTTTCTGAGACAGTCCTGTATACCCACTGCATTTCAAACTTGCGTCAAAAATATAAAGTTAAATTTTTTTTCTTAATTGCCTCATGCAATCAAGTTATTAAAGGTGATGTGAGATTAAAATAATCAACAATATGCAGGTTCTTCCTCCGGCTACAGTGGAAAGACCAAGCACGTCACCAAACAGAGGATAAGTAGGTGAATTATTTTTAAATAATGATTGTTTTTCTTTTAAAGGATTTTACAAGGTTTTAATTGTCTTAGCTGACCACTGAATTTCTCTCTGCCTGCAGGCCTTTAACAATTATTCCAGAGACTCAAAATTTTAAACTCCCAAACTATACATTTATTTGTGGCTCAAGAAGCTGACAGAACTGACTTCAAACGACTTCTAAACCTTCATCTTGAAAACCACTTGTATAAATTGAGTATTACACCTCAAACCTTTGTTCTGCAGAGGTAAAGGGCTTTAAACTGTTCTATCAAAGCAGATCAATATAAGGATGATGGATGAACCTCTTCATCTTCTACAAGTGTCATATCTGGGTCTCTGTGTGCTCTTACGTTCTGTATGCTGATGGTGAGGTCGGTCTTAAAGTGGTTGAAGTCCTTTGCCAGCTCGTAACCATGGTGATAGTAGGTGAACAGGCCTTGAAGAAATGCCAGCAACTGGAGAGAGAGAAAACAGTGACAAAGGGAAGAAAGTAAATGAAAAACAAGACAGCAACAAGGAGAAGGAGATGAAAAGACAAGCAGTTACCGCAGAAATATGAGGAATTATTACAAATATGCAAGAGGGAGGAGAGGATGAGAGAAAGGATAACATAAAGTTATATTTGTAAACTTATTATTTGCAGTGAAATGAAAAATTGAATATTGGATTAGTACCGTATTTTCCGCACTATAAGGCGCACCCAAAAGCCTTTAATTTTCCCAAAAACCGGCAGTGCGCCTTATATATGATCATTACGGTCATTTCTGTTACTGTAGTCAGGGGGATTGTGGGTAATGTAGTTGGTGTCGCCGAAGTAATGGCGCTAAAAACGTCAGGAATCGTCACAGACGTTCAAGACAACAGCAGCGACGCTGACTCGCATAATGGAGACTTTGACGAGACGGAGCAAAGCTGGTTTTTATTTTGTTAATAAAGTTTGACATATGGTACTTTTCTTCTTGTTTTTTTTTTTGCATTTGCTGTAGGATTTTGTAGCATTTCCTGTAGCTCCATCAGGTAGATACGTAACTCAACCCCAGCCACTGTAGTACGGTATTTTACCAGATATTTAGTGCGCCTTATAATGCTTAGACTTTTTCCTTATATACGGAAAAAGTGTTAAAATACGTCATTGAATTGCCTTATAGTGCGGAAAATATGGTATTTAACAAAGCATAATGGCATTTCAGGTAAAATTACAGTTATAATCCCTTATAAATGGAATTTTAATGTGTGTGATTAGATTTAAAAGGCCTCTCCCGGGTCTAATGCTCTTTTACCAGATATTTAGTGCGCCTTATAATGCGGTGAGCCTTATATATGGAAAACATTTTAAAATATGTCATTCATTGAAGGTGTGCCTTATAGTGCGGAAAATATGGTATTAAAGCAAAATAATGCTAAAACAGAGCATGTTTACACAGCTTATTGAAGAGACTATGATAGTTTAAAAAAAAGACTTAGATTACCCACTACTTAGATTACATCTAAGTAGTGGGGGAAAAAATGTTTCTTACCGGCTCCACAAAGTCAAACATCTTCCTCTCTTGAACTTCCTGCACTTTGAAGACGTACTCCAGAGAAACCTCGTAGAAATGCTGCCGGACGTTGTCTACCTGGCTGTCCGCCTACGACGGGGAAGGAAATTCATAAAAGTGGAAAACCGAAGTAAAACTGTGTAAACAGTAAAGGGACGCTCTCGTACCTCGTGTAGATGGGACTCTTTCTTCCTGGCTGAAAGACTCAGGTGCTTCTCCAGCACTGCACAATACTTCTCCGTCTCTTTGTCATACTTTTTCTTGGCTTCCTGTCAAAAAACAAAAAGTAAAAGTCAACTTTATTGTAAGACAAACATACTAAAATAAAGAAGCTTTTCCCCTAATCCAAACTAATATAGTTTATTCTTCCATAACACTCTGGTTTTGGTAATGTGATCAGTAAATAGAATTTGCAAACAATGACAGCTGCAGGTTTTCAAGAGACAGATCAAACAGAATTGATTGATTGATTGATTGATTGATTGATTGATTGATTGATTGATGTTGATTGATTGATTGATTGATTGATTGATTGATTGATTGATTGATTGATTGATTGATTGATTGATTGATTGATTGATTGATTGAATTGTTTATTTCGAACACATAAGGAAAAAAATGTAAAATTTTAAAACAAATTCAAAACATACAGAAAAAAGCAACAACAAAAACGTAATACAAACAGGGAAAAAACAGTGTCCGAAAAGGAGCAGGTAGAAGTAAAACGTATTTAACCCTGCCCCTTTGTTACCTCTATTATAAATTAAACATACACATTAATAATAAATAGCTGCTAATTTACCTATTAGGCTACAGATTTTCCCATTGGTTGAGCCTTTGCACCTAACCAGCTAACAAACACAATCTTTCCTTAACATAACTCCTCAATCAAATAACTTCCCCGAACTTCCTTTTTGTACCGTTTTTTAAATTGATTTATATTTGTACATTGCTTCAACCCATCACCCAACCCATTCCATAGATCCACTCCAACAACTGAGATACATATGTTTTTCCTTTTAGAATGAACACATTGTTTTTTTTAAATGCAATTTTCCTCTTAAATTATAACTCCCTCCCATCACACAAAACATTTTCTGTAAATTTCCTGGAAGTGAATCAGTTCTCGCTTGGAATATGATTTGTAGAGTTTTTAGTTTGACAATGTCCCAGAATTTCAACACATGCGATTTTAAAAACAGTGTGTTTGTGTGATCCTTATAACCCACATCAGTAGGTGAACAGGCCTTGAAGAATAAAGACCAAAAAAGTGGTAACGTGTAGATTTCTTCTAGCCTTCATGTTTTCCATTTTTCAGAGAGCCCAGCATGAAATCCTCCCCGGGCAGCACAGCTGGTTATGAAACAATAGGCTGCTTCATCAGGAGTGAGATCAGCGAGGTGACGGAGACACATGGATGATGAGGAGATGGGTGTGAACGCTGGGCCGAGAAACACTGAGAAAAACTGGAAACTCCAGCTGTCTCTTTTCTGAATATTAGCAGTCACTTTGGGATCATTAAACTTACGGATGAGAGTGAATACGAGCAGAGTGAATATGCACATCAATGCACAAAGTGTAAAAACGTTAACATATTCTCCAAGTACAGCTACAACTATGGCAAAGTTAATAACTCAAAATAGATAAAACGGTCCTGCATGAACAACCACACATCGTATAAACATATAAATGTGATCATATGCCGATATTCTGACATTAAACTGAATTATTAGTGCGTTAAAGAGCCTGTCACAGAGAGAGACAGATGAAGACGTGCAGATGTTCCAGCTGGAGCTGGTTCAAAACACTTCATGTAGTTTAAGTTTTTTTGGATTTGACATTTTCCAAATAGTGATCTGGAGTGAGTTTATTGTACTCCCCAGTTGATCCTGAACAAAAGGGAATTAGATGTTAATGTGAACTGTATTCAAAAGGAAAAAGGACAACAAAGTTATGACTTCAACTGAAAACCAAACTGTATTGAATTATCTTATAAGTGGATTTGACTCGAGGTGATAAATTGGATCCAAACTAAACTTTTGTACTTGGTCTTCATAGTGTTCTGAGATGACCTTTTTGTGAATTGGCATTATTTGAATGAACTGAATTGAACTGAATAGATCAGTGAAGTTGTGATGTGGTTAACAGGAGATTTCTTTTTTTTTAAAAGATGTATTTTCAGTCTGGACTTTTCCCACAGATCATCAATCTTTCATGAGACACGGCACCGTGTCCCATATGACACCGCTTACAAGTTGCCTTTTGTAAGAAATCCCATGGAAACGGCTGGTTTAATGCTTAAAAAGATAAACGTAACAATATTTCTGTTGAAAGAACTACATTTTAAAGCAGAATAAAACTGTAGATAAAGTTCAAAAAGTTACTTTCCACCAGTGGTGCGAGAGACATAAAGAGAAACGACATAAACAGAGGAAGGGCAGATCAGGGCGGGTTTTCCTGCACCCAGAGGTGCTATCACTGCACATCTGTCCAGGCCTGTTAACGGTATTGTTTCTCTTTATCCTAAATTAGGAGTTGGAGCAGACTAAAGCTCCACAGAGAGGACACACAGCAGCAGAACATTAACTCTTGTAACCATTATATTTAGTGGCTTTTCAAGATGCAATTCCCACTTTGTGCATTTTATCATGTAAAATCCTATGTATGTATATTACATATCATATAAAGTTTTCCAACTGCACTTTTTTATTTTTTACTCGCACAATAAATATGAATAAGAGAATCAAAATGAATGGTGTATGAAAATAAGTGCAATACACAATAAAGCACATGGCTTTACCATGTAAGGGATGCAAGTGTGCATACAGTTCAAAAGAAACTGGTTGTTTTAGATTCTGTCTAATGGTTTTAGCTTATTGTCAATGTCAATTTGATTTGTATTGATTTAATTGAGTTAGGAGTTATATAAATAAACATATTTTCTTGCTCTGCATTTAATTTCAATTTTTAGTATTTTATTTTGCTGAAGTTTTGTGACGTTTCTGGTTATTTTCACTATTTTTGTTTTTGTATTTGCCTCATTTAGTAGTATGCACTTATTTATCTTTAGTTGTACTTGGATTTATCTTTAATCTATCTGTTTTTGGTTGTTATTTGTTTTTTTTTTTGTTTTTTTTTTCATTTTTGTTTTTTTCATTTAGGAAAATTCATTTTCTTTTTTTCATTGTTTTCTGCTTATTATTATCTTTATTTTTTTTTTTTTGTCTTGTTTTTCTTTTTAGTTGTTGTTCTTTGTACTTGTTATCTACTTTGTTTTATTCTGTTTAACTAACATTTTATATTGTACTGTAAAAGTTTTATAGAAATGTATATTTGTACTGTTGGACCCCAGTAAGAATAGCTGCTGCTGAGACAGCAACTAATGGGGATCTGAAATGAATAAATAAAAAATTAAATAAATACCCCTAAGTCGTCCCTGTGTTTACTGAACTGTTCATTTTAATTCCACTGATGGTAAAGTAATGCTGGAGCGTCAGCGGCATGTCCGCTCCTCTGGGCCAAAAGAGGAACATACAGCAGCAGATGCAGAAAACATCAGGAATAATAAACACTCCCGTAAGGCTTCTGTTTAAACTCAGCCTCAATGAGTCTGTTTAAAGTGAATGAGTTCTCAGATTCTCTGGGGAGATCGTGCCTGAAATGACTAAAACACTCTCCTTTGAGTTCCTCACTACATGTTCTATAAAATATGTTTCACTGAAAAATAAATTGACATCCTTTCTAGTGATCTCCAAATAAGATTTCAGAAGATGACGTTAAAAAAACAACTTCCTTTTTCAGCCAGCAGGTGGCAGTGTCTCCTCAATCTAAAACCTTAGGATTTAATGCCTTTTTACTTTCTCAAAGCAATTACATTTTTTGATCCAGGATCAGACATTCACCCAAGACTGACTCATGTTGGACTCCTCTCCCCGCTGCTTTGATACTGATGTTTTCTCCCCCTGAGGTCACACATAAAGCTAAACAATACACCGTCAAAATCATTGGATGCATTACAAGGCGTGGGCAGTGTAAACATTCACCTCATTTGTGCTTTTTGTTCACCGAGAATAACCGAGAATAACAGCAAACCCTCAGGTATTGTTAAACCCATCCTTGATGGAGAAAGTATCTGCAGCCTCAAATTTTTTTATTTATCCTTTATTTATCCAGGAAAGTCCCATTGAGATACAATATCTCTTCTGCCAGGGAGTCCTGGTCAGGAATGATGCTGAAACGCCAATTAAAGCTTAAATGATCCTTGACATCATCCAGTAAAACTGACATTAAACAAGACAATTAGGAACCCTGTGAAAACCTGCAGCTGAACGCAAGAATAATTCAGTCTTTTAAAAGGGTGATGTCTTCATATATATATCCAAACCCGCTGTGCCAGCTTCATTTGCTTTAGTTTTGCATTTGCAGAGCATGCTGAATTTACTACAATTGCTTGTGCAATGCTCCTTCTGGGACCTACTTGCTGCAATTATTCAATTAGTCAAAATTCCTCAGCGGATAAGATTACAACCTGGACCTGAATAGTCTTTAAATAAACTCTATAATGTGCAACAGGGCTCATTCAAGTCAGATTATTTATCTATTACCATATGTGGTTATGTGCAGACCTGCAGGAGCGCTGCAGCTTTGCCACAAGGTGAACCTGTGCCAGGCAAAGATTTGATCAGTTCTTTTAGGGCTAAACTAGGATTAGCGCATCGCCCGCGTGACCTAACTTCACCGATTATGCATTCGCTTCTTAATCTGATCTCAGCATCAAGATCAGACGCTGACCTGCACCAGAGGGATGGATGAGCAGACGGTCCGGATGATATTGTTTAATATTAAATGTATGCGGGAAACCCTGCGGATCCTCGTCTAACTGCTACGGCCAATGATGGAGCACATGACCTAATGTAAGTGGATTATAAACAATGAGAAACCGAACCGTTACTACAGAGGAGGAGGGATTACCCGGCCAAAAAATGGATTTAATTTGAGAATGGTGCTGAAAGTATTTATTTTTCCTCTCTCTCTCTCTTTCCAAATATTTTAAAAAGAAAATCTGGAAGACATCTTCCTGCTCAGCAGGTTACTGCTCTTACGTTCTCTGCTTCCATGCCATGAGGGTCCTGCCGACCTAGAGACCCCCAGTGGGGGGGAAGTGATTTATATTTAACTGTAATCTCCTATCCAGGTCATATGGTAATGTTCAGACCCTGAAACATACAGGCTGCATCTGTACGTGCACCCACATTTTAAATATTAGCATCCTCCTAGGGAACTTTCAGCCGTTATGGTCAATGTGTGATGAAACTGTACACACAAGTGTGTTTGATGTATTTGAAAAAAGAAAAAAACAGATCACAAATTATACTTTCATTCACACTTTAGGGTAAAATGTACCAGTTTATTGTACCTAAAACTTCAAAAATCAAAAGATGTGTTCTATTATAAAGAATATACAAAAAGTATAAAATGATCAATACATTTTAAAGTACCGTATTTTCCACACTACAAGGCGCACCTAAAAGCCTTCAATTTTCTCAAAAACCTGTCTTATATATGATCATTACGGTAATTTCTGTTCCTGTAGTCAGGGGGATTGTGGGTAATGTAGTTGGTGTCGCCGAAGTAACGGTGCTAAAAACGTCAGGAATCGTCACAGACGTTCAAGACAACAGCAGCGACGCTGACTCGCATAATGGAGACTTTGAAGAGACGGAGCAAAGCTGGTTTTTATTTTGTTGATAAAGTTTGACATACAGTACTTTTCTTCTTATTTTTTTTTTTGCATTTGCTGTAGAATTTTGTAGCATTTCCTGTAGTGCAGCTCCATCAGGTAGATACGTAACTCAACCCCAGCCACTATAGTACGGTATTTTACCAGATATTTAGTGCGCCTTATAATGCTTATACTTTTTCCTTATATACGGAAAAAGTTTTAAAATACGTCATTGAATTGCCTTATAGTCCGGAAAATATGGTATTTAACAAAGCATAATGGCATTTCAGGTAAAACTACAGTTATAATGCCTTATAAATGCAATTTTAATGTGTGTGATTAGTAGTGTTGTCCCGATCGATCGGGTGGCCGATCGATCGGGCCCGATCACGTAATTTTCAAAAGATCGGGATCGGCCAAAAAAGTATCGGGACATACTGTTATGGCTCGGCCGGCTGGTTTCCGACTCCGCGACCCGGTAGCACTGGGAGCGCGGAGTCGGCGCAGCGGCCAGAAGAGCCGGGCGGTTCTGCCCAGCAGTAGCTCAGAGCGGCTCCAGCAGCTCCAGGCCAGTTCGTCTTATTTGTTTGCTTATTGCTCTGTGCCTATGTTTTAACATATATTAATTATTTAATCATTTTATAATTGCATTTAACAATACAGACAGTTGATGTGTTTATTGTAAGATTTTGGGCAGCGCCGGCGGCTGAAGAATCGTTTGTGCTGGTGGGGAAGGAAGCGTGGCTAACAGAGAGCTAACAGCAGCTAGGCTACGCTCAGATAAACGGTCTGAAAGTTTTAAAAACAAAGAAAAGCTGTCGGAGAAAAGTGACTGTAGTGTTATGTAAACGATTATCCGTCACTCGTAAATCATCTTTTGGTCCACTTTATTGACTCGGTAACAACACAGGGATGACGGACTGCTATTTTGCAGGCTGGTGTTACGGTCAGACCGGGTCTAAAGGGTCCGTGTCTGAACAACCACAATTGGTTCCTACGCTCTGCGTGACATCAGCACAACACAGTGACAGAAAACTATAACAGCCACAATGAATATCTGCTGCTATTCATTTCATGCTGTTGAGAATTCTGCACTACGGTTAAGCCAAAATGTATTTTCATTTTCTTATTGATTGTGAGTTTGACTGGATGTCATTCAACTTTTAAACCTCGTAAGTAAACTACCTCCTTTTGAAGTGAAATTGATTTATTTTTGTTATTTTACTATTCTGAACTTTTTGTTTTAGTTTACAATTTCATGTTTCTACATTTTGTGGCACCAGAGCTGATAAGCTTTGTTTTGATCCAATGATGCAGTCAGTGAAAAAACAAAAATATGTCCATGTTGGAGAGAATGGACAATACAGTTTTTTACTTAATTTACTTTACTTTTTTTTTACTTTACTTTTTTACTTAATTCTTTGCCAAAATGTATCTGATTGGGAAAAAGTATCGGAAATGTATCGGGAGCCAAAAAAAGTGATCAGATCGGGAAAAATCGGGATCGGCAGATACTCAAACTCAAGTGATCGGGATCGGATCGGGAGCTAAAAAATCCTGATCGGGACAACCCTAGTGATTAGATTTAAAAGGCCTCTCCCGGGTTTAATGCTCCTCATTCACAACCAACTCCAGAACGTGCCCAACCAATGGCAGTGTGGCAGGGGCGGAGTTTATGCAATTACTCATCCAAGAGAGTTCAAGAGTGACTACTCAAAACAATCGAGATGGTTGCAGGATGGTTAACAACACACCCATCAAGTTTTTTACTGCACAGCATACGTGAGTTATTTCCCAGCGCTGTTCTGCTGCACATTACTGTTGATACTAGTCTGGCTGTCGCTCCGCATACGTCACAAGCTTCCATTTGATTAGCGGTATACGTATCTAACAGCATTCAGACGCCGTTTCTTCTGCGCCAGTCGGTACTATTCCCTGGAAACTGTAGCGGAGCCAGAGGGGGGTGAGGGGCCGGTCTCCACGGGGCCCACAAGCTCATAGGGCCCAATGATAGGGCCCCGTTTTGTGTGATACGTTCATATATAATCGTAAATTGTAGGTTATAATAACGATAAAATGTGCATTGTGTGGCCAGTGTAAGCTAATTCTTACTTTACAACTGTCCTGAACGTATCAGGGCTGTGAGCCAACGCTGATTGGCTGGAAAGCCTGAATTATGGTTCCGCGTTACACCAACGCAGAGCCTACGCCGTAGGGTCCGCGGTATGCGCATTGTACGTGCGCATCGCCGCGTACACTACGCCGTAGACTCTGCGTTGGTGTAACGCGGAACCATAATTAGCTCTCTCGGCTCTTGTGACTGCCCCGTTGTGTAAATTTGACTATTGTTTTACTATTGTTTCCCCGGGATGTGTGACTGTCTGTCTTTGTATGTATGTATTGTTTTTATGCTGCCATTTTGGCCAGGTCACTCTTGAAAAAGAGGTTTTAATCTCAATAAGTTTTTTTACCTGGTTAAATAAAGGATATTGTGGCAGGGTGGAGAAGCAGCCACTCAGTTGATTGGGCCCAGGTGTGCCCAATCGACCTCTCCACCCTGCCTGGCTAGATAAGAAGTGGCTGCACACCAGCAAGAGGTCTCTGCTGAAGGTGCTGGTGCACGTGTGACTGCAGTGAACGAGAATAAAAACGTTTCCTGCACTGAACCCTGTGTCCTCTGTCCTTTCGGTCGGCCCCAGTGGCAACGAGCTTGCTACAGATATATATAAATCAAGCTTACCAGTTACAGCCAATTTGCCGACTCAGCAAGTTTGCTGCCATGAAGGAGACGAGCGCTAAACTTTAAGAGGACCAAGCATGTACAAAGATTTGAATATTACCCTGTTTTCCACGTTACCTGGATTATTTTGTTCGGGCCAAGGGTTATGGAAGAGTCAACTGCCATTGGTGAGTCAGTGTGACCTTCATAAATAATGTCTTTATCAGAATGTTGTGGTAGCTTTGACCACTATTTGAATGTTTGTGTTGTTGTCAACTAGACCGCCGAGTCTATTCTCTGTTATAGAACTAGACTAGTCTATTCTCTGTTATAGAGCTCAGAAATGATGTTATAGACCGCTGTGTCTATATCTATCTAAATAGATTGTGTAATTTTAGACCAGTTATGTTTTTTTTTTGTATTTAAGCTGAATCAAAGATGGAACTGTGTGTGTGTGTGTGTGTGTGTGTGTGTGTGTGTGTGTGTGTGTGTGTGTGTGTGTGTGTGTGTGTGTGTGTGTGTGTGTGTGTGTGTGTGTGTGTGTGTGTGTGTGTGTGACTTTACTCTGCTTTCTGCAGCATAGGCCTATAGGCTTGGCTCAATAAAAGTGAGAATAAATATTTGATGGGTAGGATGAGGTGTTGTTGAACGTTAAAATGACTATCATAAGGCCCATGGAGAATGCTCCGCCCCCTCTGGACTGAGAGGAACCATAATAAATCTTTATACAGTGGGGCAAAAAAATATTTAGTCAGCCACCAATGTGTGAAAACCTAGTGAAGACTTACAGAAAACGTTTGACCTCTGTCATTGCCAACAAAGGGTATATACCGTAGATGACCAAATAGTCGCCCGCGCGCAAATACGCGCCTGTGCTCTAATAGCCCGAGCCCATTTGGCATATTAAACGCCGGTTCAATTAAACGCCCGGGCGACTACCGGTAATAACCTGGTAATAACACTGTATTTGCATTGTATTGTGTACAGTATCGTTCATACTGCTCTGATCAGCTCCGTGTGTCGCCGTTACACAGGTCACTGTCTTTGTATATCAGAGCATGTGAGCAGAGTGGAGCGGTTATGGGGATT
Organism: Cololabis saira; assembly: GCF_033807715.1. Taxonomy (NCBI): domain Eukaryota; kingdom Metazoa; phylum Chordata; class Actinopteri; order Beloniformes; family Belonidae; genus Cololabis; species Cololabis saira. Next base: position 5,091,767 of record NC_084600.1, on the reverse strand, counting down.
CTTTATTATTTATAATTAAATTTTTTTTTATATTAAAATCCCAAAATATCTGTACCGTTTCTGATTGGGTGTGTGCACTGCGAATCATTTTTAGACACAACAAAGAACGCGTACAGCAAAAGTTGTGTCTCGGCGGAGGAACCCGGCGTCCAGCAAAGTGAGAAGAGAAAAAAAGAGGTTTTCCGAAGAGCAGACAGCGCACACACAAAAGGCTGATTTATGGTTCCGCGTTACACCAACGCAGAGCCTACGGCGTAATGTACGCGGCGACCCGCACCGTACGTGGAACTGCGCTCTTTTTTTTGCTATTAAAACATGATTTGTAATGTGAATTTGCAAAACTTAAACTACAAATAATAGTTTTTTGACGTAACATCAGAGATTGTACATGCTCTCTGTGAAAGGATGAGTCAAATCGGGTCGCAGCTGCTTCAACTGTGATTCCTTCACGAGGAGCGACCAGGATTTCAAACATGCTTGATTTTCTTGCGACCTCACGATTCGTGATCGGGAGCTCTTCGTGAGGTGTTGTGTTGTGTACAGTGTGTACAATTTTAGTTCCAGTGGTACTATGGTGATCTCATATGTTCTCTGTAAGTAATGGTCTGGTGCTGCTCATTGCAAAAATAAATTGTAGCCTGGTGCAAATACCCGCCTGGTTCTTATAAACGGCTGGAGTCCAAGTGGATTTAGCATATTAAACGCCCGGGCTACTAAATGGTCATCTACGGTAACAAAGTTTTGAGATTAACTTTTGTTATTGACAAATACTTATTTTCCACTATAATTTGCAAATACCTTCTTTGAAAATCAGACAATATTATTTCCTGGATTTCTTTTTTCATTCTGTCTCTCATAGTTGAGATAAACCTATGATGAAAATTACAGGTATCTCATCTTTTTAAGTGGGAGAACTTGCACAACTGGTGTCTGACTAAATACTTTTTTGCCCCACTGTATCAACGAGGAAAGGAAGTAGGATGACTGATCAAAGCAAGTTGCAAACAGTAATGATTTCTTTTCCTGCAACTGCAGGTTGTGACCAGATTATCCACAGAAAACAGTTTTCTCTAAACTAACCTGACTGGAAACTACCTGACTAATGTTAATCTGGCTGGTATGTAGTAGGAATGGGTATTTTACCGTTCACGATTTACCGTCAAAAAAATTCCCCACGGTAAGAATTTGTCATCTCGCAGTAAAAATGATAAATTCCCGTTGATGACGTTTTTGTGTAAAACTGATTTATGGTTCTGTGTTAAATCCACGCACAACGTACGTGAAGGAAGGAAGGAAGGAAGGAAGGAAGGAAGGAAGGAAGGAAGGAAGGAAGGAAGGAAGGAAGGAAGGAAGGAAGGAAGGAAGGAAGGAAGGAAGGAAGGAAGGAAGGAAGGAAGGAAGGAAGAAATGAGCCAGAAAGAAAGAAAGAAAGAAAGAAAGAAAGAAAGAAAGAAAGAAAGAAAGAAAGAAAGAAAGAAAGAAAGAAAGAAAGAAAGAAAGAAAGAAAGAAAGAAAGAAAGAAAGAAAGAAAGAAAGAAAGAAAGAAAGAAAGAAAGAAAGAAAGATTCATCTCCAGTATGTAGTTTACATGTAAGTCAAGGATTTTCTTTTTTTTTTTTTAATTGATAAAAGGCAGCAAATCTGAAAATGTTACAAAACATGGGATAAACATTACTTCCTGAAGTGCATCATGACGATCACATCTAGGCCTTTAAAACTATTAAAAGGTAAAATCCTTATTAACCTCTGTTTTATTTGCTGTGTACGCGTGAGTCCTCCAGCTGCCAGGGGAACACTGAAGGGCCGTATTGATTTGGGTTTCACTGCCAGCATACTGTACATGTATCAATACACATCCACAGCAAACGCAGCTCAAACCATTCCTGTCAACGACAGGACTGTTTACTCCTCTTACCTTGGCCGCGCTGATCTGCTCTTTCCTGAACCGCTCCAGCGGCATAATCAACACATCACTGGCATTCTCAATCTGCAGGGACACATGCACACATTAAAGCTCACAGTCGTGTCAGTATAACTACTAGTCACATCATTTATTGTCTGGAAAGCTATAAATTTAAGCCGTTTAACATTGCTGGAATCCAGAGTTATTGTTTAACCCAAACATCAGCCACCACGGCATGTGACATCACAGTTACCAAGGTCACAGAGACGTGACAGCTGCTGTAACCCTTTACAACGCGGCCTGTTGTGAAGGGGCCGAAGCCTGTTTGTGAGGGTGGTTACGATGCCAGAGAAGCTGACAATAAAAGCTTGTAAACAGTAAAATCTCCTGTAGTTCCTGTAACATGGTATTCACCACTCACCATCCTTGTCCTCTCATCCTCCAGATTCTGCAGGACGGCGGCGAACTCCTGGAGCGACTTGGCTGGGAAAAGTCCCGTTGGTAGTCGGAAGAGAGAGAGAGAGAGAGGCACGAGGGAAGGCAGATGAAGAGAGAAAACAAGGAGGGAGAGAGAGATGGGCTTGTTATTTTTAACGACGATGATGAGCACAAACAAGCAGAACAAAGCTGGCAGCGTGTGTTGGGTACGGCATGATGGGGCGTCGCTGCTGCTGCTGAACCGCTCGGACACAGGAGAGTAATTAACTGGAAGTCAAACCGACATTTACACAGTTGCTCTCTACGGACAGTGAACACAGAGTTAAGCGTTTGTTTCCCAGTGAGGCAACAGACATTGTTTGGGTAAGAGTTTCCACTTCAGTTAGCCCTCTCCGTCCGGCACTTCAGGCCCACAACAAACACACTTTGTTCCTCAGAAACACGGGGGTTTTACCCCCCAGTACACGACGAGCACATGCAGTATGTGCAGCGGCATGTACAAGTACAAATGATAGCGACTCTTCAAGCTCATTCCAGCCTAAAGTTTGTTCCCAACTTTTTCATTCAGGCACAGAGCCACATGTAAATCAGCCATGAAGAAAAATACAGATGCTATTTCAACTGCTCTGCCATGAGAAACCATCATTTTCTCTTTAAACTAATGTGCTGCAGATCATCTCGGTGCGGGATCAGCGCTGTATCAGGAGGGAAACGTTTGGACTATGACCACCCTAAAAACAACAGTGGTGTGGTGCAAGCTGTTCAGGAAAGATATGTGTGGATAGTTAAACAAGAGTCATGGGCGGGTCAGAGTGAAGCGCTGCGGCCTGCACAGGCAGAGCCCGGCAGCAGGGGAGGGTGTGGCGGCTGCACGCCCCCTCACACTGCAGGATGTTTGCACAGCAACGCTCCACATGAGGACGTGGAAATAACGCTGATATTCTTCACCAATAGCAGACCAATATTACTGTCATTACATGTGTCAGGATCTGCATCAAGTTTATAGGATTAAGGCCCAGTCCCAATCCCCCCCTAGTCCTACTTTTCAGCACTACCCCTACATTTTGCACGTTCCTGTGAGGGTAGTGGTGTCCCAATTCCTCTTTCCACCTAGGGGGAGTGGGGAAACCGAGGGTTAGGGGGCATCAATCCAGCCCTACGGAGCGAGGGTTTTCAGATGCACCCTAGCTGACCGAGGGCCAGAAAAATGTCCCAGAATGCTTTACGTCATCATTTGCAGACTGAATCATAAAAAAAAAACAACATGGCGGACATTTCTTATTTTTTAGTGAATAAAATCAATATTTTGAGTTAGTTTCTGCATAAAAATGCGTTTTGATTACATTTCTAGCGAGAAATATATATTTTACTTTCATAATATTCACTCAGTGGATGATGTACATAATCACTTGTTTGCCCGTTGTTGCGAAGATCACGCCAGAATAAAGGCTGATTTATGGTTCCAACGCAGAGCCTACGGCGTAGGTTATGCGGCGACGCAGACCCTATGCCGTACCCTACGCCGTAGGCTCTGCGTCAATTTAACACAGAACCATAAATCAGCTCCCGAGCCGGCAGGCAGTTCTCATCCCGAAATTTTTGAAGCAAATTTCTTAACAGGCGTAGCTACAACTGTTAGATTTCATCTATTAAACCAACATCTTCCTAAATGATTTATTTCAGCCAGCAGTAATTCTCCACAGAGCTGCAGGTTTCTCCCCGGGACGACGGCGCCGGTTGACCTGGTGATCACGTCTGTACTCCGGCTGCTGCTGCTCCGAGCCGGCAGCTCTTCTCATCCCCGAAAACATCAGATCAAATTTCTTAACAGGCGTTATTTGGATAAACTGAGCCCAGGTTGGGGATCTTAACGGTTACTTTTACGCTTGAAAAATATTAAAACTTAATAAAGTGGCATATTAACAGCACTACAGCTGAAATTAAAACAGCTTTTAGCTCTGGGTTTCCTGATATGGTGTGACGTTTGTGCAAACGTAACTACGCAGTCGCTTACGTACCCGAACATAAACCACACAGTGACGTAGCAGCAAAATTTAGGGGTGGTGCTGAAAAGTAGGAGTAGGGGTTGTATTGTGACAGGGCCCTGGGAAGATTTCAAGGGCCCTAAAATTTGTGGCTTGATTTTTAGGGGTAGTGGTAGTGAGGGAGGGCTAGTGGTAGAAAGTAGGGGGTGTATGGATTGGCCCTAAATGGAAATGTGTGAGGGGTGAGAAATGACAAAGTAGTAGCAGTGAAAGGAAAGGTAAAGCATAAAAAGTCGAAGCAGGAGTTTTTTGAAGCTTGAAGCTATGAAAAACATGCAAATATGTTGTAATTTTAGCCCATATAATTTGAATTACCGTATTTTCTGGACTATAAGCCGCATCCACTCTATTTAAAAAAAAAAAGATATGCAAGCCGCAGATATTTATGTTGTTAGATTAGATATTTATAGGGCTGGGCGATTTTGGAAAAAAAATAAAATCCCGATTTTTTTCTCTGAAAACCCGATTTTCAATTTTTTTGGTAAAACTACAAAAGACAATGGAAAAAATTGTTTCAAATATTTTATCTTTATTTTTAAAGAAAAATAGCAAACAAATTTCCCTATTGGGAATGAAGTGCAACTGAAAGATACTGTAAATCCTCCTTGAGTTTAGTAAAGTGACAACATTTACAATTTTCTTGACCAAACAAAGATGACTAGACGAGCTCTGTCTGTAATGCAGCCAGCTGCAAAAAAGGAAAATCCATTTTCCAATTTCCTTTTTTTAACATCGATTGTGATTAATAAATCCGATTTAGATTTAAAATCGATTAATCGCACAGCCCTAGATATTTACTACATGTACAAAAAGATTTTGAACTGTAAATGATGTACATGTTTGTACCTAAATAGATCCTTTCCTAACAGTGTCTTTTAACACGGCAGCAACTTTGCTGATTAAAACGGGAGAGGACCAAGATAATTTATTTATCTATTTATCTGTTTGAAATCTGCTTCTACCTACTTCTATCTGCTAAAGAAGAAGTAGCGTATTCTTCTTTGCATTTATTTTGTCTTAGTTTTGATTCTTATTCCGGTTAGAGCGCCCCCTAGCGGTGGAAGAAAAATCCACAGAATAGCCGCACCTTTGTATAAGCTGCACGGTTGAAAACCTATGAAAAAAGTAGAGGCTTATAGTCCAGAAAATACGGTATATTGTTTTGACTCAGTTTGTCCCATGAATTATCACTGTAATCTGATGTACGTGCAACTTGGATTTTAAGATGCATAATGCCTTTTACAGTTTTCAGCGAACTATGTATAACATTGCAATATATCGCAAAAATCTGGATATCGCAATATCGTATTGTATCATGAATCCTGATGTGTATCGTATCATGAGGCCTTGGCAATACCCACCCGTTGTGCTGAAAGCAATCTGAGCCTGTTTTCATGCACGTGCATGTGCCCAGTGAGCATGGATGGCCATGTCACAAGCATTACAGCTGTGTATTATGGAAGGAGATCTTCTCTGACATTTCATTTGAAAAACGTAAAGCAACAGAGTCCTGTGCTGTGTTCAGGTTGTGTCACCGTCTACTAAATAGTCAGTGTTTCCTCTGTACATTGCAACATAACCGCTGCATGTGCTATAAGTAAACTCGCCTGTGAAACAACTGACATTAACATCATTACACCGGTGTGGCGACACAGATGGCCGTGTATGTTTTGTGAGAAAACTGCGTGTAGTGTAAGGGCCAATCCCAATACACCCCCTACTTTCTACCACTACCCCTAAAAAAGAAACCACGGATTTTAGGGCACTTGAAATCTTCCCAGGTCTGTCCCAATACTCCCCCTACTCCTACTTTCAGCACCAGCCCTAAAATCAGGAAGCTGAGAGACAAAAGCTGTTTTAATTTCAGCTGTAGCGCTGTTAATATGACACTTTATTATGTTTTCATATTTTTTCAGGCGTAAAAGTAACCGTTAAGATCCCCAACCTGGGCTCAGTTTATCCAAATAACGCCTGTTAAGAAATTTGATCTGATGTTTTCGGGGAAGAGCCGCCGGCTCGGAGCAGCAACAGCTCACGTACAGACGTAATCACCAGGTCAACCTACACCGTCGTCCCAGGGAGAAACCTGCAGCTCTGTTGAGAATTACCGCTGGCTGAAATAAATCATTTAGTAAGATAAATGTTGGTTTAATAGATGAAATCTAACAGTTGCAGCTACGCCTAAGAAATTTAAGAAATTTGCTCAGAAAATTTCGGGATTTCTGCCTGCCGGCTCGGGAGCTGATTTATGGTTCCGCGTTAAATCGACGTAGAGCCTACGGCGTAGGGTACGGCGTAGGGTACGGCGTACGGGGCGCGTCGCCGCTTAACCTACGCCGTAGGCTCTACGTCGATTTAACGCGGAACCATAAATCAGCCTTTATTCTGGCGAGGTTTGAAAAAGACTTTGCAACAACGAGCAAGCGAGTGATACATCACAGAGTGATAGTGTACATCACTGAGTGAATATTATGAAAGTAAAATATATATGTCTCGCTAGAAATGTAATCAAAACGCATTTTTATGCAGAAACTAACTCAAAATATTGACTTCATTCACTAAAAAATAAGAAATGTCCATATTGTTTTTTTTTATTTGATTCAGTCTGCAAATGACGATGAAAAGGATTCTGGGAAATGTTTCTGTCCCTAGATCAAAGTAGTGAGGATCGGAAATCCCTCAATCCGTAGGGCCAGATTCATAACCATTACACTTGTTTTCTCCACTCCCACTAGGTGGAAAGAGGAATTGGGACACCACTACCCTCACGGGAACGCACAAAATTTAGGGGTAGGACTGAAAAGTAGGGGTAGTGGGAGTATTGGGACAGGGCCTAAACGTCCTTCGGTAGCACGTTGCTGCAGGATTACATGTTGTACTGGTAGTTCTGCCTGTGTGACACCGGTTCCCACAATCCCTCCACTATAAGTGCTCTTCTTTGCAGTTTCCATGCTCCAAGCTGGCCAAGTTGAACTACAGAGAAAGTATGCTTGGCGATGAAAAGAACAGACCAATGAGGACAAAGATGGAGGACCTGCTGATACACTCAGCCTAGAGCAGAAAAGCAACTGTCCTACCGTCTGATTCTGGCAACCTCACCGTCTGCTGCAGAAATCACGTACTGCACACTGCACGTATCAATCATTGTCAGTCTGTTGGATGTCATGGTTGTTTTTTCCCCCTTCTATTTAAATATGAATAATAAAAAATTATCATGGCCCAGTAAAGTTTTGAAAGAGAAATAAAAAGAGAAAATAAAAGAAACATGGGAAATAAATAGATGGATCGAGGTAGTAATTCTCTGTATGTTTGAGATGAGATACTATTTAGAAAAGCCTCATAACTCTGAAACACATTCAAATGTGGATTTCTTTGTAGGAATAAATGTATTAGAAAGAAAACACTCCAATAATGGTTACTGAACTGCTTGCTAGTTTTCCAAATATAACAATGAAATGGCCGCGTCTTTACCCAGAATCTGCAGTTCAGTCATCAGAAGAGGCTGAAATGAAAACAATGTACGACAAGCTAATTTATCTGGTTCTAAACCTCGTGATAACTGGCCCCACGTATTCCTTATGGTCCAAAAGAAAATGTTTCTTCAGTGTTTCTCCTATTTTTAGGTCGGGATGTGGCTTGACACATTTGAAATTACAGTATCGTAAATTGCAATTCTGTTTCATAGTATTCATCACAGAATGAACGTCAAGACAAAGAGTAATCACAAATTTATAGACCATATTCAGACCGGTTGTCTTATTTGACATGTTATTCAGCATCTAACATTCCTGAACAAAATCAAAAGCCATTCATAAAAGTGCTCCAACTAATGTTGTATTTCAGCATCTTTAAAGGCATTGGTCATGTCTAGAGTCTGTCTAAAGATATTCCCGTTGTGCTACATCTATATCTGTAAACTTACCGATGCATATCTCGTCATCAGTCTCAGCGTCTCCAATACACTGGAATTTGAAATCATTGAGGGAGTCAGCAAATTTCCTCTTCGCCGTTGACAGACCTGAAAGAAAAGGAGTAAAAGATGAGACCTCTACATTCATCCATACTTTTTATATCTTACCGGTGAGAAAGCTTTACATAGTGTGTGCGTTTTAGGTTAAGAGCCCAATCTTTTGCCAGAGCTTACAATGCTTCATAGCCCGTGTTAAAGACGCTCAATTTAAAACATAGATCACAACACACCCCTCCCCCTTAAATTTAGGTTACCTGATTTCAAAAATATGCAACTAACCCACATGTGAGAGGAACAGTCTCTACTGCTGTCACTGAGGGTGGAAAAAGGCTACTTAGGTGGTTATCGTGCGTGGGTCCCCTGTGGCGTTAGTGATGGAGGCTGACAGCTCTTGTGCATGTGCACACATGTGTTTGCGCTAAAAAAGACCAAGAAAAGTTCCATTACACGCAAGTCCCGTCAGCCAAAAGAGGCAGGGAAAAGCTTCGGACAGCTGGCTGCTTTTCAAATAACACGCCAGGCTCTGAAGGCTCCGTGGAGATGGACACGCTGGAACTCCTGGCAGGTTCAACTGTTGCTGGGCTGGATGAGGTCACCCAGGTATAGATAGATAAAAGTTGATGGCACAACTACTCTACGTACGTTTATGGGCGACCAGGAATAAAAGTACATTTTAAACTAGAAAATTTCTGGAAATTTTGATATGGGCATGCCCTACCGCCCATTCGTCCCCTCTTGCTGCTTTGGTTTGGGGCTGTAGTGATTGTGTTCAGGGTGGTTCTATGTCAGTTTGAGGTGTTTATGGTTGTATTGCATTCATTCCTGTGATCCCAATAGTTATTAATGGGACGCGCTTTTTGGCATCTAGCGTCCCCACGGTAACACTTTTGACTGAGAAAAGTAATGCCCATCGAGGCAAGATGGAGACGCATCTAACGATGTATGCCATGCATGGGTGCATGTTCCGGTTCAGGCTACGTTAACGGATAGGTTTTTTTTTCACCATGGTACAAAACCCCATCCGAATGAATGGGGCCATTTGGCCTGGATTTTGACATACAATTTCCTTAAATCACAGCTTCATGAAATTTGAATATGTTAAAGTCCACAGCGTGCCGAGTCGGGGAACATTTGTACGATGTCTCTACGACAACCTGTTGCCTAGCAACAAGCGTCCAAAGTCAAATGGAAATAAAAAAAAAAAGAAAGGTAAATATCACAAAAACTGTAATAATTGGCATAATGAGGTTGTACGGTCTGTTAGCGCCAATCGGGCCTAGTGTTTGAAAGTATGTCTCTAAAGTAAAGTTTGGCCGAGCAATAAGCGTCCGAAATTTCGCCCCAGTTCTGTGCATCTGTTTACTTCCACGGCCAAAGCAGAAAGAAAGATCTGAGTATGATGTAGTCCAACCCAAGAAGAGAAAATCTATACAAGGCATAAATAAAGAATAATAATCAAATACAGTATGCATTCCCGTGGTGTTTGGTTAAATATAAATAGAATTCAAATAAATCCCAGACAAGGATACAAAGAAAGCGGGAAGAAGAAAGGATGAATCAGGAGTCACCCAGAGACAGATGGGAGTCAGGGAAAGGACAGCGAGCGTAGCGAGAGCAGGCGTACAAAGTATTTGGCCATGTTCATGCGTGGCACGGCATCCGTGCTTGTTGCCAGTCTGAGAAATAAAGTCCAGGCCGTGCAGCTCCTGCGTGTGCTGCCAGAAACGCTGCTGCTCGCAGGCGCCAACACACCAAACACACATCGCTTTCTCCCTCGTGAGTGATTGGGAAAAGGCTGGCGGGATGCGGACGAGCAACGAGCCAGGGTGGCTCTGCTTCTGCATCATCAAAATAACAAACGTATATGACTAAAAGTCACGTTCTGCTCTACGTTTTTCACAATTGCATTGTTTGGATCACCGACTGCACGAGATGGACAAACATGAAGCAACTTCTGCGAATAAAACTATGAGAAACAAGCAAGGTGCCTGTTTTCTGTCACGCAATGCTTTTATTTGCTGTTTTTAAAACAATGGATTAGAGGAATTGTTTTCAGCACGGCTACATTCCGAGGGAATCACATTATATTTGTATAAAGTTGCACAACATTACTTCTCTTTCCACACTTGCGTCTCTGCTTGCTTGCTCTTTATCTGCACTTTTTCCATTTCTTTTAATAGTACCTTTCCTCCTCACCGCCACTGACAATACCTCTCAGCACCTCGCGAGTAACGCTGGGTGGATTTCAACCCTCCGATTCGAGCCAAACTCCACGTGTTGTCCCTCGTGAACATCAGAACTAACCGCCGACCAGAGAGTAGGCAATGGAAAGTATCGGTTTAAAATAATACTTTAAATACAGAAGGTGTTGAGGACCTCGGAGGCACCACATAAACTCCCAGCAGAGGCAAATGTTTCAGCAGAAACAGCGTATAACTGCACTCTGCGGGGAAACTAAAACCTATGTTGTGGTAAATGACTCATTAGAAACATTTACCATGCTCAGTTGGAGCAGTCATACACGAGTACCGACGAGATACGGCTTGTTAAATTAAAGTCGGCTGGCTTGTTTTTGCAAGCGTTAAATGGAGAAAAAGGGAATTCAGATTTATATGACTGCTTGCATTTATGAATGAAGATCCTGCAGAACTCTGTGTATCATCGTCTGATCAAATCATGATCCCGGTAATTATTAACAGCTCTGACGCATCATACTGGTTTCAAGTGTCTACAACGTCTAACGGCTTTAGGTTTCTGCAACTGCACCTCAGGATGATTTCATCGCACAGCACCTGAGGAAAATCATAGCTATAAACTCTATATGTGTTTCTATATTAGATCTGCTGGTAACGCTGACAAATGGTCTCCATCAGTACTAGCAAGGACTTTCTTCCTTGCCAATTGTTTCCTCTTTTTAACCACTTATTCTGGGTTTAAATCGGTTTGTGTGCAAAATGTAGAATAAAGTGGCTCAAATACAGCGTTACATGAAAGATGAGTTCAATATGTTGCTTTAATTCAGACCGGTAATTTGAACTTGCTGCATCACATGCTGATGAAATAACAGGAATCTCAAGTTTCACAAAAAAAAAATAAAAAATTCACTGTTCCTCTATCGATGTGGAAAACACTGAACTGATTCCAGTCTGAAAAAGATGACATAAGTCCTCATCATTTTAAAAACTGTCATGAAAAATAAACAGAACGAGCAGGCCGTTTGAACGGCGTCTCTCCGTGTGCAACAGCTGGATGAGGTAATACATTTTTCTGGCTTTGGATGTATCATGTGTGTAATAATGTTCCCAACAGACGTCCCACTGATACATGCTGACAGCGCCGACACATATGTGCACAAGAACACACATACACAACCCCACAGCAGGACTCTCAGCTTACCAAACCAGGATTTCTAATCCAAACCACATTGTTGGCTGATATGACTCTACGAAATCTCGCCAGCACAAATGACTTACGATAAAACAAAAGCATGATCACATGCAACAACAAGTGCATTGTGAAGAGGAGCTGTCATGTAAGGGGAGGTCTGCTCACAGCGGCTCGTTGCTTCGTGGCATCCACTTCACTAGTTCAACTTTAAAATGCTAGTGATTAATGAATAGAAAAACACTCAAAAGGGAGCCAGGATTCACAGTGAAAAGGATCATGGAAATGGGTTGTTTCTTGTTAAAGCTGTGAATTGTTTCATTCCTGTGGCTACAACAGAAAAACTAATTCTCAAATCATTAAACGCTATCACACGAAGCAAGAAAACCTATAGTTTTATACCGTTTGTGGAGTAAATCATTGATAAAACGCGTGGATTTGAGCACACATGCAGGAGCACAACACTCCGCCCTGTCTCCCTCAAATACATACATTTGAATATGATAATGAAGATAATTATCCATTAAAAACCGCTCATCCTAACAAGGAACTTGCAAAAACAAGTAAAACTAATTTAAAAAAAACATCGGCTGTGAGCTGGAGATAGTCCTGTCAAAAGTCTAGGCCTGGAAAAAATAATTTATTTGGGGCATTTCTTCCGATTTCAGCTGCATTGCATTATGGGTATTGTTGTTCTTTGCTTTGTGTTGCGTTCCGTGAAGAGTTGTGGTTTTATTATGATCGTACGGGTTTGTGAATGTTTATGGGCAGCGTTAGTGCATCATTACACTCTGCTTTTCTTGTTTGTATTTTAAGAACCGACACCAGAACTTAAGTTGGTGGATGAAAAACGGCTCCTCGTTCTGCTTTATTGTCATGCGTATTATATACTGACGGATTAAGACCAATGTACACTTTATTGAGTTTTACAGAACCGGTTCTTTGCTGCAAAATGTATTTTAATGTTTTTCTGTCCAGAAACAGTTATGGGACGTTTTAGGATCTGGCTTTAATCTCCAGTAATCGTCCCATACGGTCGTCATGGTGACAGAGATGTCCGACCTGTAGCAGCTCCAGCTGAAAGATCATGTTGGTCTGAACCGGAGCAGCTGGTCCAGTTCAGGACAGAGATCCAGAAGATCCTCTTGGTACCTGAACCAGCTGATGGTCCAGTCTTAGTCCTGGACCAGCAGATCCAGACTAAACCTAAACTAAACGATAAATTCCCGAAAGAAAGAAAGAAAGAAAGAAAGAAAGAAAGAAAGAAAGAAAGAAAGAAAGAAAGAAAGAAAGAAAGAAAGAAAGAAAGAAAGAAAGAAAGAAAGAAAGAAAGAAAGAAAGAAAGAAAGAAAGAAAGAAAGAAAGAAAGAAAGAAAGAAAGAAAGAAAGAAAGAAAGAAAAATTAAATTGGTGTACTGTAGTTTATGTGTTTTGGGGGCTCCAAAGACTGAATGTGGTGATATATTTATAGTTACAAAGGTGGAGTTGAATTGGTATTTTTTTATCGTCATTTTTATCGTTATCGGGATAAATGCCAGAAATGATCGTGATAGATTTTTTAGTCCATACCGCCCATCCCTAGTGTAAACCCCTGGTTTTGTGAATTACAGGCCCTATAAACAAAATCATATATTCCGTAGCCTCGGCAGCTACAGTTGCTGTGTGGGCCTGTTGCTAATGTGACAGAAATTATCCAACGGAGGGAAAATATGTGAAATATTTTAAATATGCCCTATCAGATTTGCAGCTTAAAGAGAAATGGGTCATTGTTTGAAGCTACTGGATGAAAAATGCAAATGATGCTCAGAGGTTAGTGCTGTTCAGCATTTTTTTGGTGGATTTGTGGGCATGTGTTTGAGTCCTGCCAGGGAGGACAGCCAGATCTAAAAATAGCTGACCCTTTTGACACCGGGCTTGACGTCCTGTTCCCCTCTTCTCTCACACTCACAAGACGGGATTCTTGCCATGCCTTCCCTGTCCTTCACCGCGTTCTGAGCTCATGACAGCAACCGATCAGACGCATAAATAAAAAGCCATTATGTGGTCCCATCACAAGCATTGGAATTGTTTACACTCCTACAAGTATCTTGGTGTGGTGTAGAGCCGGCACGGGATGTCAGAACTACAGGACATCAGATGTATTGCAATGCAAGAAGAATTCTTCTGCAGCTTCGGTGCAGGATTTCTTTGGAAACAGGCCTTGCTTATCATAGCAATAAAACGCTCCAACCCAGCTTGTCACATGTTCAACGACATATAAAATGCAGTGACCACTGCTGGAATGTGCCAACTTGCTTGAAAAAAAAGAACGAAATACACAGGGAAGGACGTACATTCGCACCCAGCACTGTAAGCTGCACAAAAGACGGCTGTAATTAGCCAGAACCCTGCAGCGGCCCAACAACGACTGCTATGTGTGTCCACTCAAACACGCACACACAGGCAGAAGAATGGGCTTGTGTGATATCAACAGGATATCCAGCAGTAGCTTGAACTCTGCAGTAGCTTTGTTCCAGATGCATGTGAATAGAAACCCTATTCATCAAATGGGACACACACACACACACACACACACACACACACACACACACACACACACACACACACACACACACACACACACACACACACACACACACACACACACACACACACACACACACACACACACACACACACACACACACACACACACACACACACACACACACACACACACACACTACAGCTGAAGACAAAGCTGGATTTGAGTCTCCTCATCTTATTCTTTATATGAACCAGCAGCCGAGCAAAGGCTGGAATTGAGCGATTTAATTGCACAAGGAAAGACTGCAAAAATCCCACAACAGGACTCTGGAAGTTTACTAGTTTTGAACATTAAATATACAATTTAGAGTCGTTACTATCTAAGGAATCGAAAAGGCACAGTGTAAATATTGTGGCCTTAATTGTTCCCCAAACAGTGGGAGCCGTAGAGGCTAGCTCCAGAACAACAAACATGCAGAGGAGATATACTAATCACATTTCAGTTTGTATGGATTTAACATATGAAGAACGATGATTAAGTTAAGGTTCTGTTGAGCAGCATTGCTGATTCAATAATCAAACATTTTTTAGATGAGATGTTTTTTCCTCAAATGAGGGCGTCTGGATGTTACTATGAGAACCTGTAGAGGAGCCAGAGGGGGGTGAGGGGGCGGTCGCCACAAGCTCATAGGGCCCAATGATAGGGCCCCGTTTTGTGTGATACGTTCATATATAATCGTAAATTGTAGGTTATAATAACGATAAAATGTGCATTGCGCGGCCAGTGTAGGCTAGTTCTTACTTTACAACTGTCCTGAACGCATCGGGGCTGTGAGCCAACGCTGATTGGCTGTAAAGCCTGAATTATGGTTCTGCGTTAAATCGACGCAGAGCCTACGGCGTAGGGTACGGCGAGGTTACGCGGCGACGCGCACGTACAATGTATTTAAGCTGTATCAAAGATGGAACTGAGTCAGTCCGACTATCTGAGTTTTCAGCGCCATGTGATTGACAGCTGTCAGGCCTGTGTGTGTGTGTGTGTGTGTGTGTGTGTGTGTGTGTGTGTGTGTGTGTGTGTGTGTGTGTGTGTGTGTGTGTGTGTGTGTGTGTGTGTGTGTGTGTGTGTGTGTGTGAACAAGTTCTTCTGAACAAGTTTGTGACTTTACTCTGCTTTCTGCAGCATAGGCCTATAGGCTTGCTTAGCTCAATAAAAGTAAGAATAAATGTTTGATGGGTAGGATGAGGTGTTGTTGAACGTTAAAATGACTATCATAAGGGCCCATGGAGAATGCTCTGCCCCCTCCTGCATGTTGTGTGTGTGTCCTGCATGTTGTGTGTGTGTCCTGCATGTTGTGTGTGTGTCCTGCATGTTTGCAGGGGTGTTTGTGTAAAGAGTTAGCAACAGCCCTGAGGTTGTTTAAAGCACCTTGGCAGCAGCTTTTCCTGATGACATTTTAACTGTACAGGCACCCAGCATAGCCAGTGGACTGTGATGAGATAAAATATAACTGAGCTGTTTTTCTTCCCCTTTCCCTCCATTTCTTTGCCAACCTCTAACTCTTTCTCTCTCCAAGGTGACGTTATTTGTTTTCGCATCCATCTCGGACTTGCTCAGCTTTGAAGGGGTCTTGGATTTGATTCCCATTGTGTCATAACAAAACATACACAAATGTAGTTTTTCTTGTTCCTATGTTGATAAAATGTTCACTCACATGCCATTTTTTGAAGCCAACTGTTTAACAACGGTGTTCAGTAATGACTCAGAAAAAGTTGATCCCACTGCTGTTATTCGTCTACTTTTAGCCGTTTAACATGAACCTGTTTTCACATCTCAAAAGGACTGTATCACAAAGTATATGGTGGGCATTAAAGCACCGTTGTCCACCTTGTGCAGACCTTGATGCCAAGCTGATGATGACTGTTTTGAATCAGGTGTTGAAGCAGGGGAACATATAAAACATGCAGGAGGCAGCCCGCAGGGACTAGAGCTGGACACCCCGGCATTACAGCAACACGTGTTTTCCCATGTTAATGTGTATGAGATGGTGATGTTAGTACCGCAGCATGTGGACCAACAATGACTTCATTGTCGGGCATACTTCGACTTGTCTGCATCAAAAATCTAGCCCTTTGTCATCCGCTCCCATTAGGAATGCAATGGGAGTTTTGTCAGGCGACACAGTTTGCACTGGTCAGCAGCTGGAGCGGCTGCCTATCTCTGTTTTATATTAATCACTGACTATAAAAGCTAACTCAAAGTCCTCTGGCTCGGAAAGCAACAGTTTCTGATGGAGCTTAGCAGTCCCTGGCTAACATCAGCAACAAGAAACTCCAACCATGGTGTCATTTGTCCTATGTGGCTCTTTTTAAAACTATCCAGATCCACATGTGAGCGTTTGTTTTGCTCGACACCTCATTCCATTGTTCTCCAGCTGAGTTGGCGGATGGCCTTCAAGGAAAAAGCCATAGATCTCAAATGTGGGTGTGTAAGAGGATCTTCTTCAATGGCCAAATGATCACTAATATATGCTCCTGTGGGGCCAGAAGCTAAGAGTGCTAAGGCCGGATATGTTGTGCCAAGGCGCGTCCATGCTGTTAGCTTTTCACAAAGCTGACGGGGCAGAATTGACAGACGAATGATGACCTTTGACCCCTGCTTCCCTTTAACCTGCACTCTCCATGGTGACGCGGGAAAGAAGCTTTTTCCACTTCCTCGCGTTTCTCTTTGTTGCGCACTTTCCCTGCTGTCGTGGCTCATTGTTGCAATGACAGTGATGGTACCTCTTTGCTGAATGTCAAGCTGACCTCGCGCTGCGTCCTGCAGGAAAGCCTGCACTTGCACTCGCATTTCTACTGTCAAACAGTCAATGACGTACATGTGCATTTTCCAAACCTGAGATGTTCCCGCTTCATTTCTAAGAGCGCGTGTGTTGCAACAGCCGAATCTGACCTTTCTGACCGCCTCACATCCTCATGCATGCACACCGTCGTGTTTCCATCATCTCTGGATGAATATTACATCTCCTTATTTGTTACCAGGGGAGTTATTTAACCCTAACCATAATAGATACTTCCCTTTATACTTTATGCTTTTAACTGAACCTGACTCCAACCTTATATCAAGTCATCGCCCTAAACTCTTATGATTTGTTATTGGAGATGGACCTTTTTGTCCCTAAAACAGAGATCCAGCCCAGTAGAATTACCGTATTAACAGATTCATGTCCCCACAACATAATACAATACAAGTAATACAAGTAATTCATACGTTTACTGCTTGTAATACAAGAAAGTAAGCATGTTTGACCAAGGAGATTTAGTTGGCTGTTGTGGAGGGATTTGTTCTCATCAGTGGCGGAGCGTGGGTCTCAGTACACACACAACATGCAGGAGACATATGTGGCACTTTTCCACTAGTACCTACTCAGCTCGGCTCGCCTCCACTCGGTTTGGTTCTTTTCCACTAGGGGTCTAACGTGCCGAGTAGATACTTTTCTGTATCTATTCTGCCGAGGTTCTAAGCTGCTGAGTCGGCTGTATCTGACATCATCACACTACAGGCCACCGATTGGTCGGGGGGTTGGAGTCAGACGTCTGAGTCAAGATGTGACAGAGAAAGAGCGACTCTGACGGCTTCTTGTTCATTTTATTCAACAGGCAATGGCAGCACAAAAGTCTGTAAACAGACTTTTGTGCTGCCATTGCCTCAGAGTTGGATCACCAAACTTGGTGATCCAACTCTGAGGGTCAGATGTTCATAAACCTGGTGCTGAGGAGAGAATTAAAAGGGATCTAGACGGGCGATAAGGAACGACCAGATCTACCAGGAGCTCTGTCTCTTCATAGCTGCTCACGGCTCCAGCTCACTTTTCAGCAGCGCAGAGACAAACAAAAAGAATTAAAAAGCGTCGCCGCTTGAAGCTTCTCTCTCTCTCATTTTTTAACTTGATATGAAACACAAGCCACAGACCCAGCAGCACATCTATCATCTCCTCCAGGTTCTACATCTTTAGTGTTCGTTTAGATACACAATCAAATACGTCACAGCAGCTTCTCTCCAACCTCCTACTTCTGATCCAGGTAATGGATTGTAGTGGAAAAGAAACTTGGCCGAGCTGAGTCGAGCCGAGCTGAGATGAGAAGAGCTGAGTAGGTACTAGTGGAAAAGGTCCAATACACAAACATTCTGGGCCCAGTTAGAAATCATTTTGAGAGATAAGATTTTACATAACCGCATAACCCTTAAAGAGAAAACAATGACACCTAATGAGAGGTTAGGCATTCACCAATGTTCTTGTAATTTATTGTTATGTGAATCTCTGCTAGTCCAAAATGTGAGAACATTTACCTCAATCCTGCAATCTCAGAGAAAACTGAAGGATTACAGAAGTCTCCTTGATGATGATGATGAACATTTGCCCACAATCTAACAGCCGTGCATTTAGAGGTTTTAGAGTAGCAGCCCTTCGAAACGACGGCAATGAATCCCATCCCTGACTGAAACACAATAAAATGGCATTTAAACAACTAAAAAGAAGTTACAGAAATGCGGTAATCAATAGGCCAGTGTTCAAAATAATCTACCACAATTTACAGACCCATCGGTCTGGGATACATTTCACATGAGTCCACGCTCCCTGGCAGAGTTTTTGTTCTCAAGCGCATAAATGCAGCAACTTGAATAAATACTCTTGATGGTGGTTAAACTCCAGACCGAAACACAGACATCCAATACCTCGGTCGTACCCCCAGCTGCACTCCTTCAATTTGACATTGTTTCAGAAAAAGTTTCGACGTTTTAAAAAAAGAAAATAATACTTTGACTGTACAGCTGTTCAAGTGTTAAATACTTAAAAATGTCAACATGATCACTTCAAAAATGATTGGCATGCTGATAAATACGTTTACATATACCCTCTCGTACTAGGCCTGTGTTGAAAAGATCGATTCTCCGATTTTAAATTGATTCTCATATTAATTCCTAAAAATCGATTCATATGTCTAAAGATCGATTTTCATCATTACATTACAACTTTTAGTACTTTTTTGTTTATGCCCAAAAAAGGAATATTTTGTTGGACACGAGAATAACTGGTGCCATGTTTTTGCCTTTAAATATGTTTAAAGGTATGAAAACATTAAAGTTTTCAGTTATAATTGCATAAATTGTCTATATTTCTTTGCTTTATATACTGTCTTGGGGTTACATTTGCATAAATGTTAAAAACCAAATTCTCATAAATGGGGAAAAAATAAAAGTGATTTCTTTCGTCCTCTGTTTCCTCCCTGGATCTGTTTGGTAATTCTGACCCACACGATGTTTCTGTTTCAGTTCTATCAGCATTCTGGGAGCTGATTGGTCCTTACAGCATCATTAGCTGCAATACTTGCTGTTTAATCTCAATATAATACTAGTATTCATATGTTGCATAACTAGACAGTCATATAATTCATGCAACAGCTGAAAAAACAGTTGTATTAACAGTAACCCAAATCAATATCGGATCGAATTGGATTGAATCAAATCTTGATAATCGATTCTGAATCTTAAGAATCGAAATCGAATCGATTCTTGATATTTGAATCGATCCCCAGCCCTATCTCATACGCGCATTTCTCAGGAGGAGCTTTGGTTTTTGTGTGTGCTGCAGCAGCAGCTCGGCACACCATAAACACCATTAGTACGAGGCCGAGCGGCGCTGCATGTGGGAGTCCTTATAGCCAAACACACACACGAACGGGACGAGCAGGGGCTCTCGGTGCCCCGCATTTGGAAACACTTTAAAAAAAAAAAAATGAAAAAAAGCAAACGTAAGCCAGCACATGACACAGCACCGAGGGCTGACAAAGCAGGACCAGCACACGCACAAGCACGCTGGAAACATTCCCTTTGTCTGTCTCAGCAGATGGCTTTCATCACATCTGAATGCGCCGGTGCAGTGACTGAGGGGACAAGTGCTTGTGTGCATGCGCTGCACAAGGGTTACTGTAACCACCCCCTAATTTGGATCCTTGTTATTTTCTCAATACGTTCAAATAAAAAAAACAATCTTAAAGGGAAGGGTTATTAACAGGCTGATGTGCACACCCCACTTGCATCTTCATTCCTGTTTAACAGCAGTCAAACTGCCCATCCCAAACAGGAATCATATGGAAGGAATGTGAAGAAGGAGCAAAAGACAGGAAGGACAAAAGATGAAATCATCTTGGTGAAATCTTCTAATTCTCCCAGAGAGCGTAAAGTCGATGTACCCGTGCGTGTTTATGGTGGCTTTTCTTTGTCCTGTAATACTTTGCTCATCAGAAACCGGCTGAATGGCGGTCAGAGGCCAACAAAGCAAAGAACAATGGCTAAATAAAGCCCGGGAACAAAAACCGCGCTTTCAACGGCAAACAAAAGTCCCCACTAGAATGAACCGAGAGCTGGATGGTGGAGTGGGGGGCGGGAAAAGGAAAAGAGGAAACTGAGAGGACTAAGAGGAAGAAAGTGGTGAGAAAGAGCAGTCGGAGGAAGAAAAAGTGAACCGCTCCCTGGCTGGATTAAAGAAGAGAGGAAGTGGGAGAGAAAGATGTTTTTGGGATGAGGCCATGTTCTGATATGTGGAAGTTATCTGTTTTGTTGTCGTAGGAGTAGAAACGGCAGACCAAGGCACTTACGTTCTTGATCCTCTCGCCCATGTCCAAGCAACATCAACAACCAAGTCAGAATGAACAGGGAGGAGAAAGTTTAGATTCTGTCCTCTCTTTTGTGCATCATACTGTATTTATGCTTTTCATCTTTCCTCTCACTCCTTTAAGTCATGCATTTGTTGTTCATGTTAAGGCCCTGTCCCAATACTCCCCCTACCCCTACTTTTCATCTCTACACCTACATTTTGCGCGTTCCCGTGAGGGTAGTGGTGTCCCAATTCCTCTTTTCACCTAGGGGGAGTGGAGAAAACTAGGGGTAGTGGCTATGAATCTGTCCCTACGGATCAAGGTTTTCGGATCCTCCCTAGGTGAACTAGGGCCAGAAAAAATTCCCAGAATGGTTTTCATTGTCATTTGCGGACTGAATAAAAAAAACATGGCGGACATTTCTTATTTTTCATTTAATGAAATCAATATTTTGAGTTAATTTCTGCATAAAAATGCGTTTTGATTACATTTCTAGCGAGAAATATATATTTTACTTTCATAATATTCACTCAGTGAATGTACATAATCACTCGTTTGCCCGTTGTTGCGAAGATCACGCCAGAATAAAGGCTGATTTATGGTTCTGCGTTACACCAACGCAGCTCCAGAGCCGGCAGGCAGAAATCCCGAAATTTTCTGAGCAAATTTCTTAACAGGCGTAGCTACAACTGTTAGATTTCATCTATTAAACCAACATTTATCTTCCTAAATGATTTATTTCAGCCAGCGGTAATTCTCCACAGAGCTGCAGGTTTCTCCCCGGGACGACGGTGTAGGTTGACCTGGCGATCACGTCTGTACTCCGGCTGCTGCTGCTGCTCCAAGCCAGCTCTTATCATCGCCGAAAACATCAGATCAAATTTCTTAACAGACGTTATTTGGATAAACTGAGCCCAGGTTGGGGATCTTAAAGGTTACTTTTACGCCTGAAAAAATATTAAAACTTAATAAAGTGTCATATTAACAGCGCTACAGCTGAAATTAAAACAGCCTTTGGCTCTCAGCTTCCTGATTAGTGGTGGTGCTGAAAGTAGGAGTAGTGGGAGTATTGGGACTGGGCCCTGGGAAGATTTCAAGTGCCCTAAAATCTGTGGCTTCTTTTTTAGGGCTAGTGGTAGTGAGGGAGGGCTAGTGGTAGAAAGTAGGGGGTGTATTGGGATTGGCCCTAAGTTACCATCAGTTTTCCCTCACTTTTTCCTGCTCCATCACCCTCCCGCTCGCTGCCTCACAAACCTCCCTGCAACTCCCTTTCAACCTCTTTCTACCACTCTCATTTTTGGCACTTGCCACGCCTGGTGCTGACACAGCGAAGAGACACGACCAACGAGGTTTTCCTTTCTAGTTTTTAAAGAAGAGCATCTGTGGGGTGAGATCATCATGCAGACCGCCGACTGCCACTGGAAAAATCCATGGCAGGAATGTGGGACAATCTTACTTGGAATCTGAGTTAAGCGTACACAGCCAGAAAATGCCCAGCTTCGGCTGAAACCTCCTAATTTAAAGGAAAACACCAAGCGCACTGCCAATTTTACAAAATTCCTGGGAAATGAGGAGGGCAATGACACCACAAGTAGCCGCAAGCCCCCAATAACATTTGGCCTGGAGTTCTTGTTGCAACGCTGAAACAGCCTCTAACAAGCATTAGAAAAACAACAGTACAGAAAATAGTAAAGGTGAGCACAAGCTACATGTTCCTCTTCTTCCTCTTTTCCATTAACTCATACTGAGCTGGTCCCAGTTAGGCCAACTTAAAATACCAGACTAGCTCAACCTGCCAGATTTGCAAAAAACTGCACATTTAGAAATGATTTTCCTCAAATGGTGCTTTGATACTGAAAGATTAACTACCATGTACCCAAATCAAGCAGAGTATCTCCTTTTTAATGTTAACCTGCAAAGCCAGTTTCCTTTATATGAAGGTGCCATGTTAAAGTTTCAACATAAAGTGGCTCAAAAAGAGACTCCTAAAGTGACGCCAGACTGCTGGAGACACAAGTAAGACAACTAAACAGACAACTAAACAGTTTTTTCTGTAAATTCAATGCATTCAACCATGAGCTCATCCATCTATCCACCCACCCATCCGTTAATTTGAGCAAAGAGGCCCAGACCTCTTTTACCCCAGCACCGATCTGTCTATCAATCAATCACCGTAACAAGTGAACTAACCCTTTTCCACCAAAACCGGTCCAGAGCTGGTTCCGGGCCAGTGCTGGTACTCGTTGACAACTCGTTCAACTTGCAAACCAGCTGAGAACCGGTTTGTTTTTCCATAGCTCGGGTGATAAGAGGAGCTACGTCATTACGTCACTGCAAACGTCAGTTACGTCACTGCGTTTGCATTGGCGCGAAGGTTGAAGCAACAACAACATAACAACAACAGAGTTCTGGATCTCTGGAAAGCGTCTAGAGACAACATCTGTTGTATTAGACGCTATATAAATAAAATTGAATTGAACATATTTTCTCTAATTCAATTAAATTTTTTTCAATTCAATTTTATTTATATAGCGTCTAATACAAAAGATGTTGTCTCTAGACGCTTTCCAGAGATCCAGAACATGAACATGAACATAAACATAAACATAAACCCCCGAGCAATTATTACATAAACAATGGCAGGTAAAAACTCCCATAGTGGGAGAAAAGCCTTAAGCCAAACAGTGGCAAGAAAAACTCCCCTTTAGGAGGGAAGAAACCTTGAGCAGGACCAGGCCAGAACGCAGCTCCCGAGGCTCCAGCCTGCAAACATGCACAAAAGAGAAAAAAGGAGGGCCGGCACAAGAAACTACAGGAACGATGGACAAAAAATAATAAAGGACTAATAGACTAATAAAGGACTTGGTCCACGTAGCACCGTCCGTGGACCATATTGCTAAAACACAGGTTGTCTCCTCCTCAGACCACTGCTGCTTTGCTGCATCCATATTAATTTGTCACTTATTTGAAAATGTCGCCGTTTCCCAGTCTTACTATTGCCGTTGGTCTTAACAACTCCGCCCTCCTCCGCTTACTTAAGCGGTTCTTTCCTCGAGCCCAGCAAGGAGTTGGTGCTACCTTGGAACCGGGTTTTCTGCCCCCGGAGCCAGTTCTTTGTCAGTGGGAACAGAAAGCCGGTTCCAACTCAGCCCTGGCCAAGAACCAGCCCTGGAACCAGTTTGGTGGAAAAGGGGTATACTTGAGGAGAAAACGAATGAAAAGTAAAAATCTAATGAATTGGTTATGAAAACAATGACTTCAGTTCAGTGGCGTGGCGTGGGTCTCAGTACAGAGGGGGCCGAGCATTCTCCATGGGCCCTTATGATAGTCATTTTAACGTTCGGCCTGACAGCTCAGGGGTCATGTTCTGGGTATGGGTCTCTGGAAAGCGTCTAGAGACGACTCTGTTGTATTAGACGCTATATAAATAAAATTGAATTGAATTGAATTGAAGCTGTCAATCACACGGCGCTGAAAACTCAGATAGTCACGGACTGACTCAGTTCCATCTTTGCTTAAATACAAAAAAAAAAAAAACTGGTCAAAAATTACACAATCTATTCAGATAGACATAGACACAGCGGTTTATAACATCATTTCTGAGCTCTATAACAGAGAATAGACTCGGCGGTCTAGTTGACAACAACACACAGCTCATTCAAATAGGCAGGTGGTCAAAGCTACCACAACATTCTGATAAAGACATTATTTATGAAGGTTACACTGACTCACCAATGGCAGTTACTCTTCCATATAACCCTTGGCCCGAACAAAATAATCCAGGTAACGTGGAAAACAGGGTAACATCTCATCTCCTTCATGGCAGCAAACTTACCGAGTCGGCAAATTGGCTGTAACTGTTAAGGCTGATTTATGGTTCCGCGTTACACCAACGCAGAGCCTACGGCGTAGGATATGCGTCGCCACGTACCCTACGGCGTAGCCTATGGCTTACCCTATGCCGTACCCTACGCCGTAGGCTCTGCGTCGATTTAACGCAGAACCATAAATCAGGCTTTACAGCCAATCAGCGTTGGCTCACAGCCCCGATACGTTCAGGACAGTTGTAAAGTAAGAATTAGCCTACACTGGCCGCACAATGCACATTTTATCGTAATTATAACCTACAATTTACGATTATATATGAACGTATCACACAAAACGGGGCCCTATCATTGGGCCCTTTGAGCTTGTGGGCCCCGGGGCGACCGCCCCCTCACCCCCCTCTGGCTCCGCTGGAGCTTCATTTAGTAGGCCACAGCCTTCATTTTGGTTTTGTTTTAATTATCAAATTAAAACACCAACTAGCGTCTCATCTTAATGAATTTCTCAGGATGTCAGAAAGTCTGCTAATCAATCTAAGCACACTAAAGATGCTGCGGTGGAAAAGCGTGGTCGTTATCCAGCATCTCATCTAATGGCATTCCCTGATCCGAAAGCCATGAACTGCACGCGGCCCAGACATCCTCTGCAAAACAGGAAATGCACACAAATATATGGCCTTCGCCTCACGGACGGAACGCAGCGTGAACAGATGAGATGACAGAGACACAACGTCATGAAAAGAGAACCATTCAGACAGAGAAGGGTAAAAAAAATACATGAATAAACATAAAGGTAAGACAAGGAGTGAGAGACGAGTCAGAAGATGAGTCGTTTCCCTTCTGCTGGGGTTTGCTTCAGTCATTCTGATATTCTGTTGCTCCACTTGAGGCCGTCGCTGGCACAAGACAAACTAAATGCTTTTCCAACACAAACAGTGGAAAATAAAGATTGTATCATCATGTCCCGAAGAGGATAAATCATACTATACTGTAGCAATGATTTCTGAGGATGCATTTCATACAGTTTTTCCTTCAGCTCGGTCCAAAATCTGTCTTGATCTTGAACGTGATGTTCACATGACGACTGCTTGGGCATACTTGTGGCTTTGAATGCAAATAGTTGTGACACAAAAACGAAAAAAAGTCACCTCCTGTTATTTCCCCTGAAGCGGCAGCCTACGATAAAAATGCCTGCTGGGCACTCTTCGGATCAGGCCAGTGTGGCAGCGGTGGTGACAGGGAAACGAGACAGAGAGGAGGGTGGAAACCACACTAACCAGATTAGTGCCAGTCTCCAAATAGCATCCGTCCACTTCCTCCCCTGCACCGACACAAACCTGACCTCGGGTCCCGACAGTAACAAACACACGGCAGAACGGTGGCTGCAACTAAGAATGAAACCGTGGCCTTGTGAACACATGATGAAGTCGTCGTTTATTACTGGTCGCATGTTAGAAACATAAACTTTTGGATATCAAGCTCTGAGCAGTATCGTCATCGTCTACTGTTGGTTGCTGGTATTTCTTCAATCATGACCAAAGTCCTGATGCCAACCTTGATCTTAGATTAGACTAACTGCCCTGTTTTTTTTTACCACCAACACAACTTATTTTCTGGACTATAAGCCGCACCTGCATACAAGCCGCATCCGCTCTATTTAAAAAAAAAAAAAAAGATATGCAAGCCGCAGATATTTCTGTTGTTAGATTAGATATTTACTACATGTACAGAAGGATTTTGAACTGTAAATTATGTACATGTTTTTACCTAAAGAGATCCTTTCCTAACAGTGTCTTTTAACATGGCAGCAACTTTGCTGATTAAAACGGGACAGAACTAAGAGAAAATAACTGGTATTTACCTACTTCTATCTGCTAAAGAAGAAGTAGCGTATTCTTATTTGCATTTATTTTGTCTTAGTTTTGATTCTAATTCCGGTTAGAGCTCCCTGAACGGTGGAAGAAAAATCCACAGAATAGCCGCACCTTTGTATAAGCTGCATGGTTGAAAACCTATGGAAAAAGTAGAGGCTTATAGTCCAGAAAATAAGGTAAATGTCTGAACCTGAACACCGTTGCACTTGTGGGATTATGTAATGATGATGGCATAGAACCAGGGATATTTGAAGAGGTACGTCACATCAGTTGCAAAGTCCAAGGAGTCTAAGGGGATGGATTTTAATAAAAGCCAAGCTCAGGTGAAGGTAAATACTTTAAATCAGCATTAGTTAAGGCATTTATTTGGAAATCAAATCGTTCATTCCTAAGGCTACTTTTAAAAAACAGCCCACTAAAAACTGATAGTTCTCAGGAAAACCTAAACCTGCCCGCCAACACCATTACATTGGCAAGCTTTTGAAAAACTAGAAATATCAGCAGAAAACCTTCAGGTTTTTTGTAATTTATTGACTTTGCACCAATATTTGTTATACATTTATTTGCCATTTCTATTCAGGATCTCAGGGGCCTGCTGGAGAGAAAGGCAGAGTAAATGCTGGACAGGTTGCCAGTCCAATTAAGGGCCTTATATTTATCTTTTTTGTTTGTTTGGTTGGTTTAAAATTTTTTCTGAGTGTTTTAAAAATAATACTGGGTCCCAACAATCACAAAAAAAGTGAAAGACAGACTCTGAATGTGGCATTAACTCCACTTCGTCCATGCGTGAGTGATTCCTGCATAACACAATTATTTATTTGAGAACTATTGAGGTCATGCTGGTGTTTCTCGCCAAATACGAACCCTATGAACTCTAAGCCTGTTTTGCTGGTACCAGATCTGGGGACTTTAGGGTTTTTGAGAGTTAACGGTTTATTTAAGCACCTCTGCCAGCATTTACTTTGTAGTCCTGAATCATTTTTATTTAGTCTGCAATTTTATTAAGTCCACACTGTAAGTTTGAAAGATGCACATATCTTTGATGATGATTGATTAGAGACCATATAGAGATACATGTATCCTCAAAGTCACGTGTAGATCCGACCCTCACTCATCCCTTTTGGCTCAATATCATGACAAACAATTTTAGTCTTTTTCAGTAATTAAATGTTTAAAGCAAAAGAATTTGCCTTTTTTGTTTTTGTTTCTCTAAAATGTCATTCAGTTTAACACTTAGGTGATTCAGTAACTAAATTAATTTAAATTGGATGGGATCTTGAAGATGTTTCTTCATGCACGATGACACAAAAAAACGTAATAAATCATGACCTTTCAGTGTATACCCACAGTGGCCAACAGTTTACATTTTAATAAAACCAGAGAATTAGCTATAATGACAAGGTCCACTCAGGAGATGGCATGGTCGTGCACTTAATGCGGTCCAAATAAGCAAAATTAAATCAGAGCCATTGCATCTGCCATGCCAGCCTTAAACGCATTACATGGTTATTGGCGTGTCCTTCACATGCCAGCGCTGCTGCATGCCAGTCCACCCGCTACGGCTGCCAGACTCACAACTGAATACTTGGATAAAATGCCAGTGTTTTAACTTCCAACACACGGCCCGGGTGCCAGGCCGAGTCCACTGGGGATTTTTGCAAAGAAAAACAAAAAGAGAAAGCCAATGTTCCATCTCTTAGACGACACAGGACAGCAACCCTATGCAAAGACTCAGAGTGACATTAAGCAGGAAATAAATCAGTAGTCTCTAACGAGCTTGGCTGAATTTTCTCCTTGGCCTCATTCCATTGAAACTTATGAGACAGATGAGGACATGAGAAGAAAAAACAAAAAAAGAGCTTCTGTCTTTGAGTCTATTACTCTAGACGCAACATTGCTGGACTTGCTTCACCTTTTTTTCCCCTTTTGAAATATAATGGCTCATTAGATACTGAAAATTGGCAATAAAGTGAGGAATTTACAATGTGGTTCATGGCTATAAAAACTTAGTTAGCTGCTCAGAGCAGGTAAGTCTACACACATTATGGAAAACAGCATGAGAAAAAGTCAGGAAAATGTGTCTAAATCTGAGAATAAGACTGTATCAATATGTAAAAACTGAATGCTCAACACAACCGATGAAACCTGAGACATCTGCAGGTGAGGAGTTTGCATCAGCAGACGAGGATTGTGACTTTACCACTTTGCTGGAAAGGAAACTGTGAAATCTGAGTAATTTGAGATAAATTAACTAATCAAGGACATATTCTCAGGTCTCTACATGCTGATTTCGACATTAAAAGTTGGTAAATATACAAGAAAAGCAATAAATTGACAGATAAACTGCTTGCTGATTGCTGTTTTTTTTATGTCATGAATGAAAATGTAATAATTTATTTCTTCATTTATGAATTTTTTGACACATTCTGGCATATTACCAAACAGTATGTACAATAAGTAAGACTTTAAAGTCTCTCCCGGGCTTAAAGGGGCCACCGTCCCGTTGTTTCTTTGTCGCTGCTTTGGGAAGTTTGAATCAAGAAGTTACAAACAAGAAGAGGAAGAGGAAGGAGGTTCTCCAACCGGACTCTTTTCCAGCCAGAAAAACTCACCCCAGTCGGGCTCTGGGAACATTCTGTTACATTGCCAGCCAGGAAATATGTACTGTTAGCTTTTATTGCACTGTGACTAAAGAAAAAAAGAAAAAAGCTTATCGCTGGAACCTAATGCTGATGCGGCTTGAGAGAAACCAGATCAGCTCTCGCAGCACGCAAGCAGGTTTGGAGAAAACATTCATTATGTTTTGGACTTGTGTGTTTGCCGCTTGGATAATTCAAAACAGTCCCAACAACAAAATAAAGACACTAATCCTGGACCCCCATAATACGTGAAGACTACGTCCACATTTTTATGTTTTCATTTCAAAATATTTTAACCCTTATGGCCAGTACTCGAGTTGTAAAAAAAAAATCAGGGGGGATGGTGGATTTGATCATATGGGGACAGATAATTTGTGCTGATTACAAATAATATAATATATTACAAATAATAGCAGTGACCAAAACACCTGCAGAAATACTGCAGGAATGACATAGCAGCAGTTAAATGCAGCCTTCTGTAAGCTTTAAATATCCACTGGGCTTACATCAAATACATCAAAACACAACAATAAAAAACACTTTTCTGAACTTATCAATATGACTCTGTCCTTCACAGGATAAGTAAAATGGATCACTGCAAAACTCAAAATCTGAACAAGAATATTTGTCTTAATTCTAGTTAAAATGTCTCATTTTAGTAAAAAAATCTCATTACACTTAAAACAAGACTCATCACTGGAAAAAACAACAATTTTCACCTGTTTCAAGTAGATTTTCACTTGAAATAAGTAGAAAAATCTGCCAGTGGAACAAGATTTTTTTTGCTTGTAATAAGAAGATAAATCTTGTCCCACTGGCAGATTTTCATACTTATTTCAATTGAAAATTTACTTGAAACAGGTGAAAATTGTCAAATAAGTTATTTTTCTGGTGTTATTTTTCTGGTGATGACTCTAAATGTTGAAATAGCAGTAAAACCACATTCATTGATGAAATGACATAAGGGATGGAAAGGGGGGATGGCAGTTTTACAGGGGGGATGATCCACTGAGCGGTTCAGTACGGTCTGGTACCGTATTTTGTATTTGTGTTTCCATTATAAAAGGGTCCAGTACAACCAAACCACACCGTACCATTTCTTTTTTTTCTTCTTCTTCTTCTTCTTTTTTTTTTGAGGCCTTAAAAACACAATTGAGAAAATAAAAGCCAGTTTTTATTTTGCAAATCGTCTTTTTCTGTTATGGATGAGAGCTAATGTGTAACTATATAAACATCTTTTCCAAGTCAGTGCAATTTAATACAATTTTAAGAGATTTGGAGATTTGCATGGAAACATGTTATATGTGTTAGTTAATAGTTTATTAGAATATGTCAAAAGAGTGTAAACTGTACTGAATTGTGAGGTTAAACTGTAAGATATCTTTTTGTATTAATTGTCTGCTGAATAAGGTTAGGGCAGTTAAAAAAACATTAATTTCCTTCATAGCAGAGTACAAATTTAATCCAACCCCATCAATAACACGGTAAAATATGTTATAGTTGTACCTGGATGCCAGGTTCAACTATAACATTGTTTATTATACCAACGGGGCCCAGTAACGTACCATTTCTGGGCCCCGTTAAGTTGTAGGTCCATAGAAAAATGGTTCAGTACGTAAGGGAGGACCTACTGTCGTCACATGATACAATCTGTTGATTGGCAGACAGAAAAACGTCAGAAAAACGTCACCACCCACAACTAAAGCAAGTACGCAACAAACACAAGAGTTGATTTGTAAACATTCAACTTGTCTTTCAGTCAACGCTGGAAAATGAGAAAAGGATGCCTGAAAACAACGGTACAGTCTGTGTTTTCCCTTCGCCACCCGCAACTTTCTCTCACACAACGTGGCATGGATTGTACACAGGAAGTACATTTCTGATATTTGGAGCAGCTCTGCTTGGTATGGGCTGTTACGTAGCCCAAATCTGCACTGAATACAGCACCTGAACTCATGCGCAGCAGGAAAGTTGTCATGAAAGAAATGTGGAACAAGGGGGATCTCCACCTTTCAGCCTGTTTGAAAATGTGCACGACAACAGGGGCAAAGTGGTTTTACGTGGATTCAGATTACTCCCAACACAAAGCGGAACTTTGCAAATGTAGATCCATTCATTTTTAAACAGCACTTTAAACCAGAAATAAACTAGGGTGAATGAAGCCTAAAAGGTTTAAAGGTTTGAATATTAGTAACAACTAGAAAATTTCAGGAAATTTTTATATGGGCATGCCCTACTGCCCATTCGTCCCCTCTTGCTGCTTTGGTTTGGGGCTGTAGTGGTTGTGTTCGGGGTGGTTCTATGTCAGTTTGAGGTGTTTACGGTTGTATTGCATTCATTCCTGTGCTCCCGATAGTTAATAATGGGGCGCGCTTTTTGGCGTCTAGCGTCGCCACGGTAACGCTTTTGACTGAGAAAAGTGATGCCCATCGAGGCACGATGGAGACGCATCTAACGATGTATGCTATGCATGGGTGCATGTTCCGGTTCAGGCTATGTTAATGGATGGGGGTTTTTTTCACCAGGGTAAAAACCCCATCCGAATGAATGGGGCCATTTGGCATGGATTTTGACATACAATTTCCTTAAATCACAGCTTCATGAAATTTCAATATGTTGAAGTCCACAGCGTGCCGAGTCAGGGAACATTTGTATGTTGTCTCTATGATAACCTGTTGTCTAGCAACAACCATCCAAAATAAAATGAAAAAAAAAAAGAAAGGTAAATATCGCAAAAACTGTAATAATTGGCATAATGAGGTTGTACGGTCCGTTAGTGCCAATCGGGCCGAGTGTTTGAAAGTTTGAACGATGTCTCTACGATAAAGTTCGGCCGAGCAATAAGCGTCCGAATTTTCGCCTTTTTTTTTGCTTTTTGGCATCTAGCGTTGCCACGGTAACCCTTTTGACTGAGAAAAGTAATGCCCATCGAGGCACGATGGAGACGCATCCAACGATGTATGCCATGCATGGGTGCACGCTCCGGTTCGGGCCGTATTAACGGACGAAAAAAGAGTGCGGAATAATAAGGAAGAAAAGGGAAACCTTTTCTGTATACTAATATATCGCCTTCATTTTTCAGGTTTTTCGGGCCGTGTTTTACATTTGGGGGATTTTTCTTTTCCACATCAGAGCGGGGTCATGCTGTACACCCGCTGGTGCGCAGTGGAACTTTTGCGACTTTAGCTTGTTAGCAAAATGCTAGCAACATTGCCCTTTGGGCCATTCTGGACGAATATGGTCATGCCACTACTTGGCATGCCCATAATAAACCTCCGGATTACTTCAGGACACTTTTCTAAACGGCCAACACATACGCCAAAAAAATGGAAGACCACAATGGTGTCCCTTAACTTTGCCAAGTTGTTAATTGCACAGACACACAGAAGTCTTGTTGTTGTATCCATGGGTGTCTGACACTCACCAGCCAACCTCGTAACCTCGTAACACCCCACACCCCTCACTGCTCTCTAAGTGCTGTGGCAGCAGAGCCTTTTCCTGAGGCATACAAAATATTCAGATAAATCCAGTTTCAAACAGAATCTGGAAAAAGGAATAACAACAAGAAGTTGCTGATTGATGTAATGCTAGTTGTAGAGTCTGGTCTCCCTTGAACACGTCTTTATAAACCTCCAAGTCTGGCTCATTCTTCATCCTCTGTCTGACGTCACCTAGACGCATGGGAATATGCATTTAAATCAATATCCTTTAAGCCGCATGAATGAGCCTCAACGTCTTTCAGATACGTGCCCAACCCCCAGTCGACCCCCGCCACCGCGAGCATGAATCCCACCAAAAGTCTTCAAACTCCCTCCCCTTCTCATCCTCTCAGCCTCACCCCTTATTCCTTCATTATTCCTCCAGTCTCCTCATCGGTCCTTTACCGTCAAGATGTTAATAGCTCATAAGAACAATCCTATTAATTCAGCCTAATTTCAGTATTGACATCAACCCCTTATGCATTCATTACTACATATGTGATATCACCAAGAAAAACAATCCCTACTGTATCTCTTTTGTGTTAATGTGCTAAGTGTCGTATGACCATGGCTACGGAGCAAACAAATGCTGCACGTCATAAGGTGTGTGTGTCTGAACATGCATGGGTTCATGCTTCTGTGAGCGCGCATGCATCTGCAAGCAAGCTGTCTGACACCTGCTGCAGCCCCGGGCCCGGAGCCAAGTCACAATCACCGTGCAACAGGTCGTGTTGCTTCTGAGCTGACCTGCGGCAATAATGGGAGTACCGTTGTAGAAGATTAAGAGTTCTTCTGGTCATGATTTATTAACATAAACAAATTACACAAAACCCTGATTGCAAAATGAAAAAAGAAAACCTGCCCTGTTCTTCCTCATCATGTCACTCCGATTGCGAGCGTACAAGCCAGCCCGAAGGCTCAATCAGACATTATTAGCACATTACACACATGTACAGTCTCATTTGCTGATCAACAGCTAGATGTGCGCAGATAGCGTGGCTAAACTCAGAGTACATGAACTGTGCTCCAGGCCTGTTACAGACTTTTGACAGGGTAACGTTCCTCCCTCTCTCTCTCTATGCCCTCCCTTGGTCCTCCTGCGGTTTACTTTTGGTGTCTCTGTTATGTCAGGACGAATCACAGCAGCCTCAGGGATGCACAGCTGACTGGTTTGTCAGTCTGAGTTCTTCCTCCGAGACCAAGATGAGACAAACTGGACCCATGATGGGCTTTCAGGTTCAAAATAGAGCCAACCATCAAAAGAAAGACCGCCGTGTTCGTGCAGAATCTGCGAGAACAATGTCAAAGTCTTAAGAGGCGGTGCATTATGAATTCCTTTCCTCTCTTTTCATTTTTTTCTGGCAGGTTCATACCTAGAAAATGTTTTCTTGTGAGATTAACTCTGACATAATCAACAACAGTGCAAACCATCCTCTTCCTGCCATTGCCAGTGCTTACATGTGGGGGAAAAATAAGAATAGAAACAATGGGGAAGTTCATGTTAATCTAGATGCTATTCACAAATACAGGACTGTCTCAGAAAATTAGAATATTGTGATAAAGTTCTTTATTTTCTGTAATGCAATTAAAAAGAACTAAATGTCATACATTCTGGATTCATTACAAATCAACTGAAATATTGCAAGCCTTTTATTATTTTAATATTGCTGATTATGGCTTACAGTTTAAGATTAAGATTCCCAGAATATTCTCATTTTTTGAGATAGGATATTTGAGTTTTCTTAAGCTGTAAGCCATGATCAGCAATATTAAAATAATAAAAGGCTTGCAATATTTCAGTTGATTTGTAATGAAACATTTTTGTTTTTGTAATTGCATTACAGAAAATCACAATATTCTCATTTTCTGAGACAGTCCTGTATAGTCTGCACATATTCTGCATTTTGAATGTTACGTTGAAAACAACGAACCTTAAACTACAGCAAAGTCCAAGGGGATGTGGATGCCCGCTAATGTTATACAGTTACCTCCACAAAACCTAGTAAATGTGTTAGTGGTAGGAGCCCGCCGAGATTGACGTCCAACCCAATTGGTCAGAAAAATCATTAAGAGCATCTGAAATTGAGGCTGAAGTCTCAGTTTAAGACTTCAGTGTTAGTTAGGGAAATGATACAGGACAGCCCGCAAATAGGAAAGCAGATTGGTTTACAGATGAGGTAAAAGTGGAATTCCACACAATTTAGCATTTCAACATGTTCCTCTTCGAGCTGAGAGCAGCCTAATTGATAGCTACTTAAAGCAACTAACCTCCTTCGCTGGAGATGACAAAGAAGAAAAAAAAGGCTTCCAGCATGTGATGGTCTGTTGAGACTGGACGGGACATTGACTTTGTGGAACCCACAGCGTAGAGTGAGACAAATGAGCTTTACGTTATTGTGGTTTCGCCATCTCAGGTCTGGGGCAGAGAATTTGCTTTTATCATTAAATGATCCTCCGCAGCGTTCCTGTGGTCAGCAACTAAGACGGATTCAACGCTTCTCAATGTGACATTTTCAATTTACAAAAGATTCCCCGTCCGCCTCAACAGATGTGAGATGAAAAGGCTGCACGTACACTAAATTCCACCATCACTGTGCAGTATAATGCGGCATTGCGTTATGGGAATGCATTATTAGTCTTTGGCATCTCCTGGCATGCTCCTCTTCACAGAAACCCATCAGAACAAATCATTTTTGAAAAGCCTGCGTCATGTTATGTAAAGCTCTTAAGAGGAGAAAGGAATTTTGACAGTACAAATTCCCAACAGGAGTGAGGAAAGTCCTCCGTCACAACAGCGAGCAAATCAATCTGACTTTCTGGGTCAACACAAAAGATGGTGACACGTTAACATCGTGCCAAAGTAAGCATGAGCTTAAACTAAAGCATTTAACACTCTTGACTTTCTCCTACGTTGGAGAAACTCAGGTTGAAAAACATCTGCAATACATCAGGAAGCAGGAAAACATCACATTTATGGCATTGAAGGGTAGTAAATTAGAGTAAAGTGCTACAAATAAATTAAACCAAGGTTATGCAGAATATTTGCCGGTCTTTAAAGTCTGTTTGTCATTAGGCAGCAAAGAAAAAGGCTCAATTACTACTAAAGAGACATTGCTTATTCAACTCAATGATCTATTACAGCTCAGCAAAACAAATGTGAGCAGACCGAGCCAGCGCAGCAAACAAACAGAGGACGAGTTTTCTTTGACCTCAATATCAACTTGCAAGTCAGGATCAGCTTTGGACGGAGCAGTAATCAGTGACAGGCCTGACACAGCGGATAAGGACTCAAAAAAATAAGTTTTGCCTCTATCCATCATCACTGAGATAGATATTCTAATCCCACATTGAAAGCTAAAGCAATCTAAGCGATGTAAACTTCAAATGATGAGCTGAAATACAAAAGCTTCAAAGGAAACATGTGAAAACAAAGTGGATATGCAATGATTGGGATTTCCAACTTTCTTAAAAAGGTCTGATCTGATCTGAAGCAGATTACAATTTTATTTCTTCAAACTATAATTAACTGCAGACATGAAATTAATCAGTAAATGAAAGAAAGCAGGGGCTGCAGGCTGTGTGTCGTACTAGCCTTGGTTTTTAGCCTCGTTCTTAGGCTCAGAACGTTGAGGACTTCCTGTTCCCCTCTTTTCTCTCTCAACTTTATAATCATGCATCATTCAGTATTCCCTATATTGGGTTGCTCAGGGCTGTAACACTAGCCTCTTTCACACAGCCACTTCATTTCATCCTTGTAAGGCAGGGGTAGGCAATTCCGGTCCTCGAGGGCCGGTGTCCTGCATGTCTTAGATGTTACCCTGCTTCAGCACACCGTGATAAAAGTACCTGTGTCATTAACAGAATTGTGCAGCCCTGGATGACAAGCTGATGACGATGATTAATTAGAATCAGGTGTGTTAAAGCAGGGAAACATCTAAAACATGCAGGACACCGGCCCTCGAGGACCGGAATTGCCTACCCCTGTTGTAAGGCATTACCTTGGGAGGTAAGAACAGAGGCAACATCGGGGGGGAGATGAGTGCTGTGTGAATCAGCATTGCAGAAGGACATGACAGAGGAGCAAGGATGGCTTTAACCTCTACGGAGGGGGGGAAATCAGTCCATCACGGGGACAGTGAGAGACAGCTTGGCCTGCCGTCAGAAAGCCTAGCCAAAACAAGAGCTAAAGACGCAGAGAGGCAAGGACCAGCCGGACTTTGCCCTACGACTTGGAGCACTAGCTACTGGTCAAATCCTGTTGCCTTGCTTAGCAACCTGGACGAGCTCTCTCCAACTGAATTCGGGCCATCTTCCTTTTCCTGCAGCCCCAGTAGCGTCCCAAATGCCAGCAGCGACAGGGGACCCCATCTAGAGCTGAAACAACTAATCCACCATCAGAATAGTCATTGACTGCGTTTCCATGCATCAATAACCCTTTTAAAACTCGAATATTGGCAATAACCCGAATTTGCACGGCCATGTAAACACCAATAACCCCTTTGAATAACCCGAATTTGCTCATATTCGAGTTTTTAAAAACCTGAATATGACCCCTGGGTTACTCCTTTTAAAACCTGAATATTGGGTCATGTAAACACCAAACAGAATATCCCCATCAAACGGAACAGGAATTAGTTTTCTGCACATGCTCTGTTCACAAGGAATCCTGGTCTTTTGAGTCCAGGAAGTTCTTATAAACACGGAGAAACCAAGACCAGGAGGAGACTAATCACTTCATAAATGTAATGAAGGATATGAACATTTCTGCATTTGTAGACGGTAGAAAGTACCGGGATAGAAGATTTACAAGAAGGAGAGAGAAAAGTTGCACGAAGCAGCATTTGTTTTGAATTTGGATACAGGAAGAAGAAGCAGAAATGACGGTAATTGTGTCATCACGTTCTCCGTGCGTCGCTGGTTTGAACCAGATATCCCAAATGATTAATCACCATGTATACAAGGATAACCCTGTTTGCTCACGCATGGAAACGGAATATTCCGAATGTTTCAGTAACCGGAATATTAGCAATAACCCGAATTTTGACTGCATGTAAACGTAGTCAGTGGTTGCAGTCCTATCCCCATCCCAACACTAACATGTCACGTTTTACTTAGTGAGGAGTGAATAAAGCAGCCAGGGACCAGACACTAGGGACTTGCTGCTCACTGTGGACCACAAAGTAGAGGAAAGGCATGGACAAATTTTGGAAGCCATAATGCTTTTATAAGACACACACTGGGAAGAAAATCCTGCGCCTTCAAGGGATCACCACGAATGCACAACTGGAGAGTGAAGGTCCTCCAGTGTGTCCTTATCCCACAACTGCTATGCGAAAGTGGCTATTAATTTCAAAAGATGCACGCCCCAAAGAAGAGAGGGGTGGGGTTGAGCCGAATGGCTGACCCCGCTCTCAAAAAACAAACGACGACGGGCAAAACTGTAAAACATACGGAGACCTCAGGAAATGCCGTCAACTTTTTAAAAAAAAAAAGAAAAAATGTCTCTTTTGAAATGAGTGAAAGAGTCCAAGCCAATGCCACTTAACCCCCTAATGACAAGACCAGACACACGAAAACAGAACGAGTAAAGCAGCCACAGCCTACCAGATTACCCCCACTAAGCCTTTGAGTTTTGGACGGCTTTACACAGAGAGACCCCCGCCCTCCGTCTCCTGCGTGTGTGCGTGTGTGTGTGTGAATGAGTGTGTGTGCAGTATGCATATCAAATGTGTGAGGTTATGACAAAGAGCAAGAATGGGAAGAAAGAGCAGTAACCTAGGGATTAAATATCCTTAGCAGGGGGTTATTTTTGGAGCGAGGAGGCAAAAAACAGACAGCAGCTGAGTGCAGACACACTCTCTGTTAAACACACAAGCGCACACTCCCCTGCTCACCATGCCAGTTGAATGTGGTTTGTTTGGGTTGGCTCTGGGCGGCAAAGAGACAAGTCTTCCCCTCAGCCCACCCATGCACGCTCTCCCTCTCTCTCAAACACATCTAGTCTCTATCAAAGTTCATGTTCTCTGGGTTAACGTAAACACATGTTTGCACGTTTGTACACATGTCTGTTTTAGACTTTAAACACCACTGTGAGAAATGATTTTGCTGCAAAAATCCCTGAAATACCTGGACGACTGAGGTGGAAGTTGAGCAGCAGCATGCTTCCTTCCACCAGCAAACCCTGCTCCAAACAAGCACAGGGTGTACGTCACGTCCTCATCTGTTCTCTACTTAACAACCCTGCACATTAACTGCTGCCATGAGGTGACAAATGACTCAAACTAAAGTTATTTGGACACTGTAGGAAACTCCATGTAATGTATTCAAAGCTGCTTGATGCTTCAAGATGCTAAAATGCAGAAGAATTGCCACATGTGTGAAATATTAACAGATAACTAGAAAGTATTAACGAGTCCAATAACAATCAAGCCAAAATTGGGTTGATGAAAGCGTCGATACTGATTGAAAAAACTGAAAATGAGACAAAAAGACTGTGGTTAACACAAACTCCAGTCTCCTTTAAAACGCAGACAGGAGTTTAAGCGTCAAACATATGAAATGTAATGCTTCAAAAAGCATAAGCAGCAAAAAAAAAAAAAAACATAGATGAAGAGAAGGTCCAATGTAAAAGTGTAGCACATCAAAGTAATATATATAATATTCATCACATTACTTGTAACAGTGTCTCTTCTTAGTGTAGTCCTCAGTAGCTTTTATTTTTGCTTTTCTTCTTAGCTGGAACATCTACCTATATTGAAATGTGGCTTCAAACATCAACCTTTGGCATCTTTAACAGATCTTTATTTTCACTTTTTATTTTTCTGCACTGATTCAACAAAGAATGAGATAAGAGAACTACCTTAAGAATAAAAACATGTCCTTCACCATAAAGTCAGTGCACTCTTAACGCCAGTGCGCTACATTGGTGGTGCACCCTCCACGTCTCTGCCTGCAGGTCCGACTGCTGACTCTTCACAAGACAACACAGATATAGTTACAGAAAGGTCATGTCACAGCTTGGATCACTGCTTAGAGTTCAACAATTGTGTGCATCTGTTTCCTTTTCAGAATATTTTGCATTTAAGTGGGAGTTGGGCTTCAGAAAGCAGTGTAGGTATTCAATTTAATTCAATTTTATTTATATAGCGTCTATTACAACAGAAGTTGTCTCTAGGATATTTCCAGAGACCCAGAACATGAACATAAACCCCTGAGCAATTATTACATAAACAATGGCAGGTAAAAACTCCCCTAGTGGGAGAAAAACGTTAAGCCAATCAGTGGCAAGAAAAACTCCCCTTTAGGAGGGAAGAAACCTGGACCAGGACCTGGATCATAAGGGGGTAGAAACCTGGACCAGGACCTGGACCAGGACCTGGACCAAGACCAGCTGGACAGAGCAGGGTAGTCCACTAATCACAGGGTTGGTGGTTCAAGCCTCACGTTTTCCACATCATGTATGCATCAGATTGAATCAGATTTTTCCATTTGGAAATCATTTTTCAAACTCTCTCCCACCTGCGAGCAGTTTTCTGGAACACAGCATTGCGCTAACCTCCTGCGTCTGCTTCGGACCGATGCCCGGTCTGATTACTTTACCACAGGGGGGGTTTGCTCATGTCTTGTTCTCATAAAAATAACACAACCTCTGGAAAAGTGCATTATAGGGTCTGGCTGGATAAGCTGCTGCGCTTATCACGGCAGGAATGAAACAATAGGAATCATAAGTGTTGGAGAACTGAAGTCTGCCACTCCATTTACAATGATGGTGAACTCTTTCTCCACAAGCACTACTTATCATTTCATAATAACAGAACTGCTACAGACAGTGAAACAAAGAAACGCCGCAGGAAGGACAGTGGGCAACACGCATGTCCACGTGAGTTTGGAAAAAAAGACAATAAGGAAAAAGGAAGGGGGTGGGAAGCTATAATTCAGGAAGCGGAAATCATTCTCCAGAAGAGTCAACGTCTTTGTGAATGTCCCTGTGACAAAAATGGATTAAGCTGTGATGAGGAGTGAGGAAGCTCGCTGATATTATCACACATCAGGTATCCAAAGAAACTCAGAAAACTCCTCATGTGGAACTATCCATAAGTGCTACGGAAGAAGAGACTGAGTTCAAGAAACAAAGCGAGAATCAATTTATGCATCAGTTGTCATTCAAGACTTCTCTTACGAACCCAGATTTTCATCTTCATCGTAGAAAAAAAAGAATAGATTGGTTTTAATATCATGGAGTCATTGAAAAGACAACAAAGACTAAAACTACAGTTTGCAAGTACCGTATTTTCCGCACTATAAGGCGCACCTAAAAGCTTTTAATTTTCTAAAAAAACGGCAGTGTGCCTTATAATACAGTGCGCCTTATATATGATATTTACGGTAATTTCTGTTACTGTAGTCAGGGGGATTGTGGGTAATGTAGTTGGTGTCGCCGAAGTAATGGCGCTAAAAACGTCAGGAATCGTCACAGACGTTCAAGACAACAGCAGCGACGCTGACTCGCATAATGAGTCTGAAAAAAAAAAAACTTTGACGAGACGGAGCAAAGCTGGTTTTTATTTTGTTAATAAAGTTTGACATACGGTACTTTTCTTCTTGTTTTTTTTTTTTTTGCATTTGCTGTAGGATTTTGTAGCATTTCCTGTAGCTCCATCAGGTAGATACGTAACTCAACCTCGGCCACTATAGTACGGTATTTTACCAGATATTTAGTGCGCCTTATAATGCGGTGCGCCTTATAGTGCGGAAAATACGGTACTAAATGTGATCTTGCAATGTCTCACAAATAACTGTTTTGTTTTTCATTTGCTCATCTTAAAAGGAGCATTTTAACCCTTTAAAAGTTTCCTTTTTTTGACTATTTGTCCCTCTTTTTTCCCTGTTTGTCCCTTGAGTTACTTTATGTTTCAGACCAATCAGGCCGTGATGACACCTGATGATGCGTCCTAGGTCATCGAACGACAGCCAGACAGCTCCAAGCAGGCAAGTTTACAATGACTTTTAAATTGCGTATCAAGTAACCACCTAAGATGGAATCTTATTTCACCACTCCGTGAGAGTACTGTTCAGGTCCTGTTGTGCAAACCAGCTTTACTTGTCGTATACAAAATACTTCTGTTGTTTGACTCACACATCTCCTCCGTGCCATACACCTCCTTACAAACCCAAGAGGCCTTGCAAAGGCTGGCAACGCTCAGCAAGCGGCGCAGCATTGGAACATGTCAAAGGAATTACATGGATTGAGTTTCTGAACACCACTGCCGATTTAGAAGACAATATAATATATTTAAGAGGGAAATATGAGCTCCCTCTAGATGTGATACGAGGGACGTATTGCTGTGGAGTTTTATGAAAGCTGTTCAACTCTTAAAACTGCGGTAGTTCTAACCTCAAAGAGTTCCCACTTCTCCGTGCACCTTTGAAGAAGGTCTATTGGTGGGCTCGCCACCCGTCCCTTGAAATACGGAATTGTTACGTAATTGGGAATTAAAAGTTGCGTTCCGTATTGAACCACTACGGCCACATATTATGCTCTTATTTATTGATGTCATAATATACAGGTGAAGGTGGGAAAA
This sequence comes from Cololabis saira, assembly GCF_033807715.1. Taxonomy (NCBI): domain Eukaryota; kingdom Metazoa; phylum Chordata; class Actinopteri; order Beloniformes; family Belonidae; genus Cololabis; species Cololabis saira. Next base: position 5,049,447 of record NC_084600.1, on the reverse strand, counting down.
TGTGAATATATTGCAAAACTATATTTGTAGTAAATTCAACTAAAGGTGAAACCAATATATTCTTTCCCACTACATTCAAAGTGAGATATTTCAAGCCTTTATTTGTTATAATTTTGATGATTATGGCTCACAGTTTATGAAAACCCCAAATAAAAAATCTCAAAATATTTGAATATTTTATGAAATCAACAATCAAATCAAAGGTTTAACATATCTTGTTTTGCATGTAATAAGACTATGTAATTAGTAGTTTCACCTTTTAAATTCAATTATTGAAATAAATTAACTTTTACACCATATTCTTCACCTGTAGGTTATATTCTACATCTGGGCTGATGTGGACATACATACATAGGAGGATATTTCAGTTGCTAGTATGGTTGTCTGTCTGTACAGTCATGCAAGTTCAAAGCTATTAAAGCACTTTACACTTTAAATCAAAGCATTTTTTTTTTTCATATAAAATAAATACATTTCTATGCAGTTTAGAAGTTTAGGGGATGTCCCTTTTTTTGGCGCCTGGGCTGCTGAAATCGAAGCGTCCCTTATTTCTATTTCTGAAAGGTGGCGACCCTATCAATTGGTGCCAGAAGTCTTTAGTCTGTTGTGCAAACCTGCAGAACAAGCTAAAGGTGTGAGTGTTCAGCAGCAATTATCCGCACCTCAAATCTATTTCGCTCAACTGCTTAATATGCATCCCACAGCCTGACCCATGACTTTATACACCGGCTCTAATTGGATCTGTGGCTCGTATACACCATTAATCCCTTCAAGGTTATGGGGTTAGGGAGCCGGCCTCAGCTACCGCTGCGAACAGGATATTTATCTGCTCATCACAGGGCTGAAACAAAAGCAGACAACTATGCGTGCTCATGCTCGCAACTGCAGACAATGAATCACTGATTATACCCAACTTTACATTGTGTTTAAACTGAGAACAAGATGATCAGAGCAGCTGGGAGCGCCCAGCAACGAGGAGGGTGTTCACACTTCACGCTGCAAGGCCCTAGCCAGGACCTGAACCAGAACCTTCCAGCTTTGACTCAACAGTGCAAACCGCAGCACTTCTGTGCTGCAGAACCTGCTCTGGTGGTACATGCCCAGACGTGTTGTCTTCAGCTGTACCAACCGGTGCAAGTGGCAAACCCAAGGACAAACTGTCCAACTGTATTTTCTATGTAATGATTTATTCCACACCCCCTACTTTCTACCACTACCCCTAAAAAAGAAGCCACAGATTTTAGGGCCCTTGTAATCTTCCCAGGGCCCTGTCCCAATACTCCCACTACTCCTACTTTTCAGCACCACCACTAAATTTAGCTTGCTACGTCACTGGGTGGTTTACGTTCGGGTATGTAAGCGACTGCGTAGTTACGTTTGCACAAACGTCACACCATATCAGGAAGCCCAGAGATAAAAGCTGTTTTAATTTCTGCTGTAGCGCTGTTAATATGCCACTTTATTAAGTTTTAATATTTTTTCAGGCGTAAAAGTAACCGTTAAGATCCCCAACCTGGGCTCAGTTTATCCAAATAACGCCTGTTAAGAAATTTGATCCGATGTTTTCAGAGATGAGCCGCCGGTCCAGGGAGCAGCAGCAGCAGCCGGAGTACAGACGTGATCGCTAGGTCAACCTGCGCCGTCGTCCCGGGGAGAAACCTGCAGCTCTGTGGAGAATTACCGCTGGCTGAAATAAATAATTTAGGAAGATAAATGTTGGTTTAATAGATGAAATCTAACAGTTGTAGCTACACCTGTTAAGAAATTTGCTCCGAAAATTTCGAGATTTCTGCCTGCCGGCCCAGGAGCTGATTTATGGTTCCGCGTTAAATCGACGCAGAGCCTACGCCGTAGGGTACGGCATAGGGTACAGCGTAGGGTACGGCGTACGGCGCGCGTCGCCGTGTAACCTACGCCGTAGGCTCTGCGTTGGTGTAACGCGGAACCATAAATCAGCCTTTATTCTGGCGAGGTTTGAAAAAGACTTCGCAACAACGAGCAAGCGAGTGATTATGTACATTCACTGAGTGGATATTATGAAAGTAAAATATATACTTCTCGCTAGAAATGTAATCAAAACACATTTTTATGCAGAAACTAACTCAAAATATAGATTTTATTCATTAAAAAATAAGAAATGTCCGCCATGTTTTTTTTTTTTTAATTCAGTCTGCAAATGACGACGAAAAGCTGGGAAATTTTTCTGGCCCTAGATCTACTAGTGAGCATCGGAAATCTCTCAATCCGTAGGGACAGATTCGTAGCCACTACACTAGTTTTCTTCACTACCCCTAGGTGAAAGGAGGAATTGGGACACCACTACCCTCACGGGAACGCGCAAAATTTAGGGCTAGGGCTGAAAAGTAGGGGTGATGGGGGGGTGGTAGCCTAGTGGTTACAGAGGAGGGCTGGATTGCAACCAAAAGTCAACCACCTTGGGCCCCTGAGCAAGGCCCTTAACCCTTACTGCTCCCCGGCGCCGTGCCCTTTGCATGGCGACCACTGCTACTAGTTCAACTAGAAAATGGGTTAAATGCAGAGAAAAAGAATTTCCCCATTGTGGGACTCTAAGGGAAATTAAAATAAAAAAAATAAAAAATAGATAGTATTGGGACAGGGCCAAAGTGTGTCAGTCCTATTTGACCCTCAACCAATTCTACCTCAATTCTGAACCACAAATGGGCCAATAGTCCCCAAATTGTTGTTTTCGTATCCGTCTACATCCAGTACCTCCTTGAACAAAATAAGGGATTGTTCTCTCCTTTATCGCGAGAGTATTGATGCCCGTGGGTACAATAACAACCTAGTTTCACCTTCCTGAAACGCCAGGCCAGATTCCGACTCGCAACACCCTCTTTTCTTCTTTTGTTCTCGGTCATTCTGAGAGCTTTGATGTGGAGGAAAAACGTGGTTACTTTATCAACAACATCTGTCGGGATGTCTCACTTTATATGCGTGTGAGTGTGAGGGCACATGTGCGTCACTGTATTTGTGTATTTCTGCACGTTTAAGCAAAACCTGTCTTTGTTTCAGCCTTTTCAGAGGTGAGAGGAGAGGATGGGCTTGGTGTTCCCTGAAAGGTGTGAACACAAAAGGGAGAGAGGGAAAGAAGAATCTTGCAGCCGAACATGACACCTGTTGCAAGTCCGTACAGCCACATCTCAAGTGGCCCCAAGGTTTTTTTTGTTAAATGTTAACGACTTAGGAACACTCCTTTTCTGCACCGCAGGCTGTGGGTTCCTCCTGATAGTGACCTTGATTTAACGTCGGATAACGCAGAACTTCAGGCTAGAGAAAATCTGATGTGTTCCCATCTAACTGTCAAGTAGATTGAGAGCAAACCTTTAACATGTAATTTAATAGGAAATACAGGTAAGAAGAGTTTCTATTACCTCCCTGATTATGATGACCTTATGATTTAACGCCGGATAACGCAGAACTTCAGGCTAGATAAATCTGCTGTGTTCCCATCTGTCAAGTAGATTGAAAGCAAACCTTTAATTAAAATGTTATTTAATATGAAATACAGGTAAGAAGTTTCTATTACCTGGATTGTAATAAACTAAGGCAAATAACCTCATTAGCAGGTGGTTATAAAGACTATTTCACACAGGGTAGGAATATACGTAAAAATACCACCTGTAACTAGATTTAAGGAACAAGACAAACAAAACTACTTAGAGAAAAAAAAGGAAGTACAGTAGAATTACGTTCGGCTACCAGCAACAAATGTCCAATTCCTATCACTCTGATTTGACTGACTGTGTTTCCATGCATCAATAACCCTTTTAAAACCCGAATATTGGCAATAACCCGAATTTGCACGGCCATTTAAACACCAATAACCCCTTTGAATAACCCGAATTTGCTCATATTGGGGTTTTTAAAACACGAATATGAGCCCTGGGTTACTCCTTTTAAAACCTGAATATTGGGTCATGTAAACACCAAACGGAATATCCCCATCAGACAGAACAGGAATGTGTTTTCTGCTCATGCTCTGTTCACAAGGAATCCTGGTCTTTTGAGTCCAGGAAGTTCTTATAAACACGGAGAAACCAAGACCAGGAGGAGACTAATCACTTCATAAATGTAATGAAGGATATGAACATTTCTGCATTTGTAGACGGTAGAAAGTACCGGGATAGAAGATTTACAAGAAGGAGAGAGAAAAGTTGCACGAAGCAGCATTTGTTTTGAATTTGGATACAGGAAGAAGAAGCAGAAATGACGGTAATTGCGTCATGATGTTCTCCGTGCGTCGCTGGTTTTATCCAGATATCCCGAATAATTAATTACCATGTAAACGGAATATTCTGAATGTTTCAGTAACCGGAATATTAGCAATAACCCGAATTTTGACTGCATGTAAACGTAGTCATTGTTAACAATCAAAAGTACATGCGTCCATCACATTCCCATGTGAAACGGCATCCGTGTGAACCAGATAGCTTTAGTTCTTCAGACCTGCTGAACTGGGACATTTCATTGTGGCAGGATACAGTTCTGAATAAAAACAATTAAATGCATTTTTGGTGAAAGACTTCTGTCACTTTCCCCATAATGCTGCAGACTTTAGCTTTCCTGTCTGTGTACCGAGTTCTGTTCATGCCTGCCAAGAAATGTGTCCCCCCACCGCACATCACAGGGATAAAGGGAAAACCCACAGGAATTCCAATATCTCAATTTTCCTTCAAATCCCACGGATGAATGGTATCACACATCACAATATATGAGATCAAGGACCACATACTAGAGTAACAGAGGAGGATCCGCTCTCTCCGGGTGGGGTGGATGTGGCCTATGAACATATGAGGCAGAAACAGCTGATTGGTAATATAAGGATCCTTTTTGTTACCTCAAAACTTGGAAATGGGTCAAAATACCTCAAACAAACATAAGAACATTTTTGTTGAGGTTGTTTTTTTTTAATCTTTTCTTTCTGTGGAAATCTAAGAATGAGCATTAAAAAAAAATGATGGAAACCCGCCATCTCATAATTCATGTTGTGCTGTGTAAAACATCAAGAACAATCATTTGGGTCTTGTGACTTTAGCCTATAAAAAGTGTTGGGACACTTTTATAGGCGCGATCTGCAAAATTAACAACATCTAGTATGAAACTTTTTGCTCTTTCTCTGATGGTTTACTGGAGCTGTTAAAGGGCTTCGAAAAGAGAACCATATTATCAAATATTAACACAGACACAGAAGCATGTGGATGTTTTTCCTTTTGTTTATATATATATATATATATATATATATATATATATATATATATATATATATATATATATGTATGCATTTGGCTCTGATTATTAGAAAACTTTATGATGTTTCTGTAAATCATCCAGCTGAAACCCCCCCACCCCCCCAAAAAAACTGCTGTTTCAACAGTTGCAATCAAACAACTAGCTTTCATTACCACTTGCAGTAAAAGCATGTTTTTATAAGGCAATGAAGCACAAAACTGTCCCCTTTTATGACCAAACGGCAGTGATCAGGTGGTAGCATGTGCAGGGAGTAAGAATGAGAGTTCAACTTCCTTTCTCGCTTCCTGCTCAGTTCCAGGTGCTGTATGAGTTTTATTGTGCTGCAATGTGACCGGATTAATGTGTGTCCAGCTGGACTGTATTCATCCTCAGACATCATGTTTGCTCTTTGTGCATCTGTCTCACGATAATGAAACCCGTCCAAGTTTACTCCCTTTTATTTTCAAGGGAAAACAAGGTGGCTATTGAGAAAATAAGTAAATAAAGATCAAGCTATGAATAATCTTAGAGTTTTGTTGAACCTTTCCCAGTTAATTTGTTTTAGGTACAACCGACCTGTTAGAACTTTGAGTTTCATGAATGTCATTTGTTAAAAACAATATTGAAAATATGAAAAAGTAAAAAAGTGCATCGACTTTCTATCAGATATTGAAACGCTGCAACTACTGTCTTTTATGCTTTTCTCTATTAAAACATATACGCAAGAATTAACAAACACTTTTTAAATTTGTATTGTTACCTCATTCATTTCTGTTAAAATATACTTTATCAATTTCTCAGTACAGTACATGCACCGATCCTCAGCATTAGCTTTCCTTCCTTATCAACTCGTTCAACTGGCTTGAGTTCCATGTTGCTGCCCCAACGGACGACTGCTGGCAGATAAAACCACGGTCCAACGGAACTGTATCAAAGATCTGCATTAAAAGACTGAAGCTTCTTCAAGAAGACGCATCAGCACTTGCATTTTTGCAGTATAGTCTAGCACCTGTCTTGTTTCGTTTTCAATTTCCTTCCCCCAAACCCAAAGGTGTTAAAACCTTAGCAGCACGTCTCTTCAGATCTGCATCAGAATGGCTGTAATCTGGCCAAACAAATTTAGCGTAGACTAAACTATACCCAAAAAAGGAAGAAGCAGAATCAGCTTTTCTTTATTTGGTAATGATCAGCATCAGATAAACTATTCTCAGGCAGGATTAACTCGAGACAGAACTTGCATGGCGTCAAGCATACAGTCTATACGTCTGAAGTCACTGACACATTCTGAAACAGCTTAGGGATGTGGCCGCTTACACTTCTGCTAAATATTCACTTCATGTGTCAAAAGATTTGCCGGTATCTTAAGGTAGTCGTGTGGTCGTGATGCGGCGCTTATAGTTCCAGTTTTCACTAGCAGCTGTCCATGTGTGAATCTCATTCGTACAGTAGGTTGCATGTTACAATTTCTGCAGATGCAAACAAACTGAACTATAATAAATATATTTTGTGCATTTACTTTTTTTTTTTTTTTAAAGGCACCTGAAAACAAACTTGATTTTGTAGTTCCAGATTTCAGTTCCCCCAATGACACATATCCAACTCTGTAGAACTTTAAATATGTTTCTTTCCTTACAGCGTACACGCAGTGCTCGTTCTGCAGAAAACTCATTCTCACTCTTAATGTTTTAGATTTTTAGATAAACTTTCAGAGTTGAAATGTGTGAAATATGTCATTTCTCTACATACAGGACTGTCTCAGAAAATTAGAATATTGTGATAAAGTTCTTTATTTTCTGTAAGGCAATTAAAAAAACAAAAATGTCATACATTCTGGATTCATTACAAATCAACTGAAATATTGCAAGCCTTTTATTATTTTAATATTGCTGATTATGGCTTACAGTTTAAGATTAAGATTCCCAGAATTTTCAAATTTTTTGAGATAGGATATTTGAGTTTTCTAGGACTGTAAACCATGATCAGCAATATTAAAATAATAAAAGGCTTGCAATATTTCAGTTGATTTGTAATGAATCCAGAATGTATGACATTTTTGTTTTTGTAATTGCATTGCAGAAAATTACAATATTCTAATTTTCTGAGACAGTCCTGTACGTGTGTGCGCCACTGTGGGATTAATAATATAAGGGATCGAGTAAACTGATGTAACACAGTCCACTTTATCGTGAAAGAAAACACACACAACGCCAAAGAGCATCAAAAGTCCCTGTGCGGCTGCCGAGCTGCACGACTAAATACGTCCCCCAGCTAAAATATTCATCAGCTTCGGTCCAGCTGGAGTCCAATCCTCCACATCAAAGATCCCACTAATGAAATGAAGAAGGACACTGGCTAGAGTTTCTGCTACAAATCTGAGGAGTGAATTTTAGATGGATTGGATGACCTAGCATGCTCCCCCTTATGGATTTTTAATGAGTACGTTAAGAAAAGATGAACCTGCCAAATACACCCGGAGACGTTCCTGATGAATAAAACCTGTTGATGAAACCGTTTCTCTAAAGTTACTGATGACATTCTCTAACCCCAGGGTGAAGCTGTTATTGTGACCACATGCAGAGCTCCATTAGAGACTTAAAGTATCAATGAAAACGAGTCATAACTTCTTATAAAAGGAGGTTGCTTTAGCTTATCATGGATGCAAAATCAAATGGCTGTTTTTGGTTTATATTGAGTCTTCCTCAGGCAAAGATGCCTAATGTCTGGCAGTTATTAAATGCTCCTTTCATGTTTTTTTTTTGCCCCAAAGTAGCTAAAGATCTGAGTCTTGGACTGCGGGTTTAATAAAACCAACATATCTGAAGGCAAAAGCTAAAAGAAAACCCTTCTATCTACCAAACAAACAAATAATGGTTAGTTCTGGTTGAGCCACAACTGAAAGCGTGTAGCAGAAACGTTTAAGCATCTACACTGTCGTAGTTATAGCTTTATTTCTACAAAATGTCTTGGGAAACAAATGACCAATTACACAAGGAGAAATTGTTCCAGGATGTTACAAAATTCTTCAAGTGGGGGTTTGTGCCTTCATGTTTTTAAAAAAGGAGAAATAAATGTGATTTGGATCCAGCGTAGATGTGTGTTTGTGTATCTGTGTTTGTGTGTCAGAGTGTCTGCGATGACAAAGGGAGGCAACAAAAGGAAAAGAGCTGAGCTAAGTCGTGCCCTAATTTCCCTCCTTCATGCTACGTAACGAGGAGAGGAAGACCCCCAACCCCCACCGAGCTGCATATACATGCAGATATACACAATCACCACACAGGCCATCAACCTGCAGACATTCATGGAAAACACACATGATGCACTGCATGATTTGTGCACATTGAGCAAAACCGCTCACAAAATGCAGTAAGTGACAGCGGACGTCTACATACTGCTCTCCTATCATTCTCATGTTTCATCCTCTCCTTATAATCCTCAGCCTAGACGGCTATGCCCCCAGTTCCTTGGCAAACAAGGCCGTGCCAGCTCTCCAGCAGCATTGTGACTGACAACGCCACCCCCCTCTTCTTCACCCTTTCTTCCAGTTTCCCCCCCGGCACACACTGCTCTTTTACTCTGGACCTCTTAAAAGAGGGTTCAGTGAATTAGTTATGGTATTCTCAGAGTCTGTGTGTGTGTAGCCCCCCATCTATCAACACGGTTGACAGCTGAGCCAGTAAATGACTGCTATTGCTCTTCTTGTTACTCACCAACACCGCAGTGGGTGGTTACGGAGAGGCAGGGGCAGAAGGTACAGAGAGAGAGTGTGTTGGAGGGATTTCCCAACACTCCTCCAGCAGCACAAACCCTCCGTTTGTGAGCCCGCTAAAAGCCCTCAGATTCAATTGTAAAGTTAGAGTAAATGGCTCGAAAACAAGACCATTATCAAGATGATGCTAATGGATGGAACGCTGTTTTTAAAGCGGTTACAGGCGCCGCACACACTGCCTGGAAAACATGCAGGCTTGCAGGGTCCAGCCTTTCATGTAGCATATACATCATGGGCCAGACGTCCTTTCTGAGGATTACTGTGTCATTTCCATATAGCAGCGGTTCTTGGACAGCAATTTCAGCCTGAGGCTTGTGTTTATAAAAGTTTAGGCACCAACCGTTTCCCCCGAAAGCCCAGCGTCCTCTGGCAGTGTTTTATTTGCAAGATCTGCTCAGTCTATTATGACAATTATATATAGCTGAAATGGCCTTCAAAAATGTTGCTGCAGCTATTTTTTTTTTTTTCTTCCAACTGAAAGCGGAGGCAGGCGTTCTATTACGGTCCTGGCTATCAACAAACCAGGTCACGTTCACGCAACCTTTCATTTACCAGCTCAAACAAAGCCTCAAACATTCTGAATCTTCATCCAACATGCACAATGAACTTGAGACTTTTGGTTTCAATTAAATAAAAAAAAACTTCTGAGGACCCTATAAACAATTAAAACAATTTGACATAAAAGGGAACAAATTCCTTGGTCATCTACCATTGACTTTGTTGTCCCTGTAAAAACGGTCACTGGTTAATTATACAAATGTCATCTGGACATGTTCATCTCCATCTGGAGGCCTCGTCCAATCAGCTGCCTGGATATAGAGACTCTCACACATGCACGCAGAATACAGGAAGTGCACGGAGAGATGAATCTTCTGAGATGAAATCTAAAAATACACATATATACATGTGTGTGTATATACAGTATATATATATATATATATATATATATATATATATATATATATATATATATATATATATATATATATATATATATATATATATATATTCATACACATACACACACACACACATATACTTTTTCTTATAAATTGAAGGTTAATGGCCTCAAGTGCTGACATTAATTGCTATTTTGTTGCAAACACATTTCCTGTTTCACACAAACCTACTTGGCCTGACCGTGTAATAAGGGTTGTTTTATCTCCACACTATTCCTTTAAATAAAAACAAGACAAGAGATAAGACTCGACAGCAATAATATATTATCTTACCATGTTGATTTGGAGGAAAATATTACCCACTGACACACATTTAATAACACATTCGCTCTATGGCAATTCTTCAATTTTTAACTGTCAAAAGAGAAACAAATTAAAAACAACAGAACATTAATGAGACTATCAAAATAAATGACAGACTCCCAGCCTCTTGGGTGAAGACTGTGACAGATTGTCAGTTGAAAACATGGCAGCATCGTGTGTCAGTGTCCCATAAACACAGTTTTGGTTCCCCGCCCAGCACCAGCACCAGGGAACACCAGGGAACACCAGGGAACACCAGGGAACACCAGGGAACACCAGGGAACACCAGGGAACACCAGGGAACACCAGGGAACACCGGGCTGCCGGTCCGGGTTTGTTGGGCTGATTGAGTCGTGTCATGTTAGAGGAGGAGCAGAGGCGTTTTTATAACCTCTTTAATAACAAGCTGGAGCTGCCCTTAAATGACATCTGGCAAACTGACGCGTGCGTGCGTGCGTGCGTGCGTGCGTGCGTGCGTGCGTGCGTGCGTGCGTGCGTGCGTGCGTGCGTGCGTGCGTGCGTGCGTGCGTGCGTGCGTGCGTGCGTGCGTGCGTGCGTGCGTGCGTGCGTGCGTGCGTGCGTGCGTGCGTGCGTGCGTGCGTGCGTGCGTGCGTGCGTGCGTGCGTGCGTGCGTGCGTGCGTGCGTGCGTATGTATTTACCACACTTGTGTGCATTTCAAATAAATTAAGAACCAAAAGGGAAACTTTGTGTTCCTCAAAGTCTACAGCAACACATCCTGGTTTTTGTCATTAGGCATGTATTGTTAGGGCCCGAGCACCTTCAGTGCGAAGGCCCTATTGTATTTGCAGGAATTTTTATTATTATTAGGGCCCGAGCACCTTCAGTGCGAAGGCCCTATTGTATCTGTAGGAATTTTTATTATTATTATTATTATTATTATTATTTTCCTGACAAAGTGAAGGCCTTTTTGCCCCCCTTAACATGCCCAAAACCGTAACGTGCCCCCAAGTGTGTTATACATCAAAATGTGCGTCTCCATCCTGCGACAACACGCATTACTTTTCTCTTTCAAAAGCGTTACCGTGGCGGCGCTAGACACCAAAAAGCGCGCCCACCCTTCATCTGATTGGTTCAACAGAAAAAACTTTGCGCCTCAAGCCCCATAATACGGTTTGACGTACATGAACGAAAATCGGTACACACCTGTATCATGTCGCAACTAAAAGAAAAGTCTCTTGGCGCCATGGCCAAAACCGAACAGGAAGTCGGCCATTTTGAACATTCTGAATTAATTGCGTAATTTTGGAGCAATATATGCCATTCCTTCGAGAGTTAATTCAGCCCGAACCGTATCGTGAACCCAGATGTGTTATACATCAAAATGTGCGTCTCCATCCTGCGACTACACGCATTACTTTTCTCTTTCGAAAGTGTTACCGTAGTGACGCTAGACGCCAACAAGCGCACCCCCCCTTCATCTGATTGGTCCATATTTGATAGTTCCCCAAAAGGCACCAAATTTGGCATGCAAGCCAGGCCTGGCGATAAATTTGATATTTCATGGTTTGCATTAATGGGCGTGGCAAAATGGCTCAACAGCGCCCCCCGGAAAACTTTGTGCCTCAAGCCCCACAATACGGTTTGACGTACATGCACGAAAATCGATACACACCTGTATCATGTCGCAACTTAAAGAAAAGTCTCTTGGAGCCATGGCCGAAACCGAACAGGAAGTCAGCCATTTTGAATTAATTGTGTAATTTTGGCGCAATTTATGCCATTCCTTCGGCAGTTAATTCAGCCCGAACCGTAACGTGCACCCAGGTGTGTTATACACCAAAATGTGCGTCTCCATCGTGCGACACCACGCATTACTTTTCTCTTTCAAAAGTGTTACCGTGATATTTGATAGTTCTCCAAAAGTCACAAAATTTTGCATGCAAGCCAGACTTGGCGATAAATTTGATATTTCATGGTTTGCATTAATGGGCGTGGCCTAACGGCTCAACAGCGCCCCCTAGAATACTTTTATCTGCCATAACTTTTGAATGGTTTGACATAGGAAGTTGTGGGTGGTGTCATGGGACTCTGTAATGAGTCCTTAAGCTTCGTTGGCCTTAATTAGCCCCGCCCCTTCTTCTGATTGGTTGTCCCTTTTTTCTGCTATAACCTTTTAATGGTTTGACTCCCGCTTCCTGATTCAAACGTCTGCCGTCCCCGCCCCCCGACCAATCAGGGGCGAGTAGGGTGATGACGGCCCCGCCCCCCGACCAATCAGTGGCGAGTAGGGTGATGACGGCCCTGCCCCCCGACCGATCAGCTGTTGTAATGTGGTGACGTCAGAAATAGTCCCGTGCTCAGCCCGGTTAGAACCTCAGTAGAATGCTTACAGAAAGAGTAATAAATGAAATTGTAGTGTTTTACTAATATTTATACCTTACAAATATTTAAAAAAAAAAGGAAAAAAAGTTCCAGACATTTTATTGCTATGTTGGTCTCTCCTAAGCAAGTAAGTCAAAGCAAAAGGAATGGTTGAGACATAGCTCACCCAGAGTGTATCGGTCTTTGGTGCCAGAGGTCGGTAGTTCGAGCCTGGCTGTAGCCTATGCCGAAATTTTTGTCAGCAATTTTTTTTTTTTTTTACATCAAAATGTGCGTCTCTGTCCTGCGACGACGCACATTACTTTTCTCTTTCAAAAGTGTTACTGTGGCGACGCTAGACGCGAAAAAGCGCGCCTCCCCTTCATCTGATCGGTCCATATTTGATAGTTCTCCAAAAGTCACCAAATTTTGCATGCAGGCCAGGCCTGGTGATAAATTTGATATTTCATGGTTTGCATTAATGGGCGTTGCCTAACGGCTCAACAGCGCCCCTTAGAATACTTTTCTATGCCATAACTTTTGAAAGGTTTGACATAAAGAGTCGTGGGTGGTGTCATGGGACTCAGTATTGAGTCCTTGACCATAATTGATGAAAATTAGCCCCGCCCCTTCTTCTGATTGGCCGTCCCGATTTTCTGCTATAACTTTTGAATGGTTTGACATAGAGAGTCGTGGGTGGTGTCATCAGATTCTGTATGGAGTCCTTGACCTTCATTGGCCTGAATTAGCCCCGCCCCTTCTTCTGATTGGTTGTCCCTTTTTTCTGCTATATCTTTTGAATGGTTTGACATAGGAAGTCGTGGGTGGTGTCATTTCTGATATGCTCATGGGGGTGGTGGCCGTGAGTGCGAGGGCCCGTTCATCGCTGCTTGCAGCTTTAATTATTATTGTGATTGTTATAATAGTTATAAAGTCATTTGCTACTTTGCATATTTCTGTTTAGTAACAGCCAGCTATAAACATGAACTCCATAACTTGAGTGAAGTGTGGCTGAGCCTCCTCTGAAGATCCTCCAGCAGTTGCGGTTTCAGCCGGATCAAAACATTTCATCAGAGTTGTTCCAGCACAAGAATGGACATCGTTTAAAATTCTCACATAACATGTAAGTGTGTTTTTCACCCACTTCAAATGTTGATTTCTGCATGTTACTAGCTGCTTTTACATGGGTGAATACCCCGTGTTTGGTTTGCCTCTTGTACCCTGACCAACGTGGGGGGGCGTGTCCAGCTGGCTCGCCAATAACTCTCCTCCGAGGGTCGTCTTACCCTCTGCTCAGGTAAACGGGACTAACGCGGGGTGGTGGGTTGTGGGAGAGGTTTGTAGATCACGTACAGTAGCAGAGCCAGAGGGGGGTGAGGGGGCGGTCTCCACGGGGCCCACAAGCTCATAGGGCCCAATGATAGGGCCCCGTTTTGTGTGATACGTTCATATATAATCATAAATTGTAGGTTATAATAACGATAAAATGTGCATTGTGCGGCCAGTGTAGGCTAATTCTTACTTTACAACTGTCCTGAACGCATCGGGGCTGTGAGCCAACGCTGATTGGCTGTAACAGTTACAGCCAATTTGCCGACTCGGCAAGTTGGCTGCCATGAAGGAGACGAGCGCTAAACTTTAAAAGAGGACTAAGCATGTACAAAGATTTGAATGTTACCCTGTTATTTTGTTCGGGCCAAGGGTTATGGAAGAGTAACTGCCATTGGTGAGTCAGTGTAACCTTCATAAATAATGTCTTTATCAGAATGTTGTGTAACTTTGACCACCTGCCTATTTGAATGAGCTTTGTGTTGTTGTCAACTAGACTAGAGTCTATTCTCTGTTATAGAATCAGAAATTATGTTATAGACCGCTATGTCTATCTATCTAAATAGATTGTGTAATTTTAGACCAGTTGTGTTTTTTTTGTATTTCAGCTGTATCAAAGATGGAACTGAGTCAGTCCGTGACTATCTGAGTTTTCAGCGCCATGTGATTGACAGCTGTCACATCTGTGTGTGTGTGTGTGTGCTAGGCGTGCGTGCGTGCGTGCGTGCGTGCGTGCGTGCGTGCGTGCGTGCGTGCGTGCGTGCGTGCGTGCGTGCGTGCGTGCGTGCGTGCGTGCGTGCGTGCGTGCGTGCGTGCGTGCGTGCGTGCGTTCTTCTGAACAAGTTTGTGACTTTACTCTGCTTTCTGCAGCATAGGCCTATAGGCTTGGCTCAATAAAAGTGAGAATAAATGTTTGATGGGTAGGATGATGTTGTTGAACGTTAAAATGACTATCATAAGGCCCATGGAGAATGATCCGCCCCATCTGTACTGAGACCCACGCTCCGCCACTGATCACGTAACATGAGTACAGCCCACCACGGGAGGTTTCATTTATTTATTTATTATTCTATAAAATAAGGAAACAGCTGATGAGAGTAACAACAGCAGCAGGACGTCACAGGTAAGATCAATATTTGCAAGATGAGTAACTGGGGAGACGAGCAGATCCAGGAGCTGCTCAGCCTCGGAGACGAGGACGCCATAAACCGCTGTATGTCCAGAACCACAAAGGATGATGGTCCGTTGTTTGAACAAGTGGACACAAAGATGAAAAACTGGGGCTTTACAAGAAGCAAAACACAGGCAAAATACGCTCATCCTGATGTGCATCCATCCTCGTTTTTTAAACTACACCTGTCTGACGGCACGTATTACCCTACTGATGTACGGACAATAGCTCATTCTACACGTCCACACAGGTTACGGGATGTTTCAGGGATAACGCCTCCCGACTCAACTTCAGGCCCGAGGTGACTAATTACACGCCCTGCGTTTACATTGCCAATCATCCAGCGATATTAGCGGGATCCGATCTAAACACGCCTAGAATTTTGTACCACGTCAGGTGACTTTATAAAATGAAAACCGTTTCAACCTCAATTACTAGATTCCACCTCCAATAAGGCTCTAGTAGCGCTTCAGGTGAGTTCCTATTAAAGCAATGAATGCATTTTTAATATGATTGGCCTTTTGATTGGCAGTCAGCCTGACCAACGGCGCGCCACCGTCACTTCCTCATCAGCCATCGTCATCGTGAAGTAATCATCCATTTGTATTCACTGGTGTTTACGTAGCAGCCATCCCTGATTTCACCGCCGGAGATAAAACAGTGATGGGAAACTACCGGTCGCAGCAGTCACGCTCAAAATCTGCAAACTCTGGTCCCTGGGCGGTCAATAAGTGCATCTTTGGTTTGCAACACTGGTGACTTTATATTAGTGATGTTCATAAGTGTAAAGGGAAGCTTGTGATCAAAATGAGATATTAGTAGATCATTACAACAGTTTTTGCTGATACTGGCTTAGAGAAGATAAATCTGTATCATGTAAATGCTTTCATGACAGTTAAAAATACTTTTTTACTCAAATATGTCTTTTAAAAGTGCCCATTTAAAAAAAATTTAAATCTATACATTTAGATTAGTTGGACTTAAAGTAGCGGTACAAGTCTCTGCATCACAGTTTCATTCATAGTCATCACAAGGAACAAACTGGCACAAAGATAGATGAATCCATGACCAAGACGTCTACTCTGCAGCCAAGAGGACGGAGATCTGGAGAAAGTTGCATTACACATGACTCAATATCCAAAGGTGACGGCACAAGGGATGGGCGGTATGGACTAAAAAATGTATCACGATAATTTCTGGCATTTATCCCGATAACGATAAAAAGAATACCAATTCAACTCCACCTTTGTAACTATAAATCTATCACCACATTCAGTCTTTGGAGCCCCCAAAACACTGCTCTAAAAGATACTAAATGCTACTAAACTACACCAATTAAATTGAATTGATAAAAACCAATTAAATTAGTACACCTGTACTGCAAAACTGTAATTACTCAAATGAAACAAGTTTGAAATGTAAGAACAGATTCAACTGTATGGTTAAACAGTGGGATAACAGTGCAAACAGCAAAAGTACCATTGTCCTTCAAGTTTTCTTAGCTTATAAAATCACAAAGTAGAAAAAAATACAACCTGATAAACACAGAAACAGGACAAATAAATAAAAGTTCACTGAAAATAAAATCCTATCAGTGATGACCTCTTCTAATATAAATAAAATGTGCAAATTAACCTGTGGAGCATGCCACAAATTAGATACTATTGCAATTTTTTTTCTTAATAGTCAAACGTTATATCAAAATGTAACAACCATTTCCTTCTGTTTTTGCAGACTCTGCACATAATAGATGATGTTTGTTCCTCGTCTCTCTTTTTAAATCCAAACCAGTTCCAGATAACGGAGCTGGAGCCTCGTTTAACAACGAGCTCCTCGCTCTCAGATCCGCCTTCCGCCATGTTTGTTACACAAAAACTTCATCAACGGGAATTTATCCTTTTTACCGTGAGATGACAAATTCTTACCGTGGGGAATTTTTTTGACGGTATATCGTGAACGGTAAAATATCGCCCATTCCTAGACTGCGCATGAACACGTTATGGTCCAGTCAGCGAATGCATGTGTGAGTTCTGTGCCACTGGGCGACTGCAGCCCGTCAGGGACTTCCTTCCTAACCTGCACGTAGACGTTAAAACAAAAGCACAAGTGAAAGCTGGAGACACACTTACCAGCAGGATTTGAACAAAAGTACTAGGGGTTTCCCAGCAATGACATACATCTCCTCAGGAGACACAGATGTTTCACAGATTTCAAAGTTAGACATCAAAAACCTGTTGGAGCATCTGCGATGCTGAATAGTGCAGGTATAACAATATCACTGGAAAGAATCTGCTGACTCGCTCTCTGCCAGGCATCGCTCTGACACAACAGAGCGGAGCAAGCATCATGAGCTCAGTCAATCTGGTCATGCTGTTTGATTTATAGATCCAAATGGACAAAAGAAGAATTGTGTTGATAGCTGCTCGTCAGCTGACGAGCGCTTTGTGGCGACAGTGCTGAGCTGGATCGCTTTATACAGCTGTGGCCGACAGCTTTCTGCTCACATCAAATGTTCCACGATTTGTCTAAACTGAAGAAGAAAAGTGTGATTAATGCAGTGCACTAACTATTAAAGAAGAAAAAAAAATACTTAGACTGCTGTGCCTGCAGCTTTCATACTCCAAAGGTGACTTCACCAATTCACTGGAAGCGTTTTATGTGTTTTCCCAGAAACGACCCACTGTTTACTCCAAGAGTCACAGCGGCCCAATCCTGACACTTTGAATACACGCTCTAGATATTGATGTGTCATGGTGTTAAGTCTGAGCTACAAGATATTGAAGCTCGGATCAATTGGCCGCTTCTAAAAGGCTGAACTTGGCTTGTGCCTTGCAGCGTTGGAGGCTTCTGGGACTTCCAGCTCTGCATCGTCTCCTCCATCGTCTAAGAGAAGTGCAAGTTTACAAAAAAGTCCCATACTTGAACCTCTCCTGTCCAGAATCACCTGCAAAACCCCCTAGAAGATCCATCACCTTCTGAAATGACTGCTGAATGACTGCTCCAGGCAGTAGACGGTCGTTCAGACTTGTGTGTGCATTACAGCAGCACCAGGTTTCTCTTTGGAGGTCGTTCAATAGTCAGGCTTGAGGCTTGCAGCCTTTTTTAATAGTGTTAAACATTTGCATTTGCTGCATATTAGATTTCTATTCTCAAAAGGCAAAAAAAGCTCAACAATCAACACAAACTGGAAGTATGTTTAAAAAGTGTGGGGTTTTTTTGTATGATCCTCACAACAAAACAAAAGAAGGATTAGTAGTTCATTTTTGCCTAGAATTGGGGTCGGTAACCCGCGGCTCTAGAGGCTAGGCTAGGCCCTTTAGCGCCGCCCTAGTGGCTCCTAGAGCTTTTTCAAAAATGTTTGACCTTTTTTTTCCTTTTTTTAACTTCTTTTTTTTCTTCTTTTTTCCTTTTTTCTTTTTTTTCCTTTTTTCTCTTTTCCTTTCCTTTTCAATCTCGACATTTTGACTTTTTCTCGACATTTCGACTTTTTTCTCGACATTGTATTTCAACATTAATCTCGAAATTTTGACTTTTTTCTCAATATTTCGACTTTTTTCTCAACATTTCAACCTTTTTTCTCAACATTTCGACCTTTTTCTCAACATTGTACTTCAACAATAATCTCGACATTTCAACTTTTTTCTCGACATTTTGACTATTTCTTCAACATTTTTACTTTTTTCTCCTTATTTCTAAGGCTTATACAAGACTTTTAATTTTTTGCGGCTCCAGACATATTTGTTTTTTGTGTATTTGGTCCAATCCAATATGGCTCTTTCAACATTTTGGGTTGCCGACACCTGGCTTAGAAGAAACCTAATGAACTAAAAGTGAGATAACCTTATTAGAAACCAGGATCAATATCAACAGCCTGTCATGAAATGGAGCTAGTGCTGCCTCTTAAGGGAGAATTGACTGTAGCAGAATCCAGCAGGTTTCCATCTGCACTGATCTCACTCAACGCAGAGCCAGAAACCGAGGTTATTCACCAACGCACGCAGACACTCGGGTCCAATGCAAAGTGATTGAAGGAGGATGAAACACCAAAAACAGAGACAAGCACAGACGGTAGCTGCAGCTGAAAACCTTTGTTTGACACTTCAAACCAGTCTTTTCTACAGAATACCCTCAAATATAAAAACCTTTTCTTAATGTTAAATCCTCACCAAAAAAAACATATTTGAAAAGAGATGATGAAAACTCCAACGTGGCTCGCTAACAGAGGGTAAAGCCAATAACAAATGCTGCATGCCCGACACAGGAAAGGATTAGATTTCAAAGATGATTGCTTACAATATCCTTCTCTGTCATTGACCCCTGTGGAATCACCGCCGCTGCAGCTAATGACCTCCCACATCACATCCATCCTCACTACTCACAACTATCGCATTTCAGAACACTGCAATGTATCACATTTTATTTTGAGCTGCAATATAAGCTCCTAACATGACAAGATTATCCAGATAAAATCATCATTGAGTCACATTCCATTTCTCATTAATGCTCTCATTTATGTTATACTTCACATCCAGCATAGCGAATACTTTAACATCGTGCCAGACTATAACCTATACCATGCTATGGCACATGCATAGAGTCATCAATATCTGCAGAGTCATCAATATCCAGGCTCGTGGGAGGAGTCTGGAGCCGATCTCAGCCCTTAAAGTTCTCACATTAACTAAACTAACTGTGATTCTGATTATCTACATAAATCCAGCAGCTGTTTCTCTCAACTTTGTTAGGAACTACACATGTAGACAATTTTCTGCCTCCATCTTGCACAGTTATAAATAAAACTGATAAACATCTAACGAGGTCCCGGTTTAGGAAGTCCATCCTGAGCAGATCCGGATACTGAGGAGGGTTCTGTAAAGACAGCAAAGTCCGGACCAAGCCGCTGATGCAGAGCTTTCTGTTTACAGCATCCACGCCGCTGCTGTCGCCTAGCAACGGTGATAGCGGCTGGTTCCAGGTTCAGAAAATGAAGCCAGGACTTCTCCTTTTACTTTTACTTGTGATTTTATGTGGTTTATTGGAGGCCATTGAGACACTTTGCTGCCAACTAGGGATGGGCGGTATGGACTAATAAATTTATCACGATACTTTCTGGCATTTATCCCGATAACGATAAAAATGACGATAAAAAGAAATACCAATTCAACTCCACCTTTGTAACTATAAATCTATCACCACATTCAGTCTTTGGAGCCCCCAAATCACTGCTGTAAAAGATACTAAATGCTACTAAACTACACCAATTAAATTTAATTAATAAAAACTAATTAAATTAGTCCACCTGTACTGCAAAACTGTAATTACTCAAATGAAACAAGTTTGAAATGTAAGAACAGATTTAACATTTATTCAAACTATGGCTTAAACAGTGGGATAACAGTGCAAACAGCAAAAGTACCATTGTCCTTCAAGTTTTATTAGCTTATAAAATCACAAAGTAGAAAAAAATACAACCTGATAAATAAAGAAACAGGACAAATAAATAAAAGTTCACTGAAAATAAAATCCTATCAGTGATGACCTCTTCTAATATAAATAAAATGTCCAAATTAACCTGTGGTTGGAACATGCCACAAGTTAGATACTATGGCAATTTTTTTTTGTAATAGTCAAACGTTATATCAAAATGTAACAACCATTTCCTTCTGTTTTTGCAGACTCTGCACATAATAGATGATGTTTGCTCCTCGTCTCTCTTTTTAAATCCAAACCAGTGCCAGATAACGGAGCTGGAGTCTCGTTTAACAACGAGCTCCTCGCTCTCAGATCCGCCTTCCGCCATGTTTGTTACACAAAAACGTCATCAACGGGAATTTATCCTTTTTACCGTGAATTTACAAATTCTTACCGTGGGGAATTTTTTTGACGGTTTATCGTGAACGGTAAAATATCACCCATTCCTAGTGTCAAGAATCCACCTGATGCATCCGCTCAGCCTGAGAAAAGATGTGCACGTCTTTAGACTGCACTTGGACGAGTCGTATCATGTTTGCATGATGCAACTGGCTTCAAGGTGAGCACACAAGTCCACGCTGCATCAACATGCTACCGGAGCCTCTGTTACATCACACATGTAGACACACATGGACTCACAGAGCAGGAACTATAGCAGCTATGAGGATGATCTGAGGTCAGGATGGAGACGTCTGATGAAGCACCGACACCAAATTACACATGTAATACATGTAATAATAGACAGAGAACAGCTTCCCTCTGGTGTAACAACATGATCCTATCTTTTATTGATCATCTCATGCAATCTCCCTCAGCAGATGGAGCTCATCTAGCCGTTTCCAGATCACACATGTTTTATACTTCTTTTCCAAGCACTGCTGGGGGAACATCTAACCTTGCTGAAAACTTTAAATCCTGTCTTGCTACAATATAACAGAACTGTGAATATTCACAATTAAAAGAAGTGACAGCTGGAGATGTGAACTATAGGAGGATCTTACGGCTGCACATCTGTCTCAAGTGTTCAGGACATGTTTATAGATAGTTGATATTCATTCATGCAAATCAAACACCAGACAAGCAGAAGTGGTGTCAAATATTTGCCATTAAATGTGATCAGCAGAGCCTGAAGCACTTTCACATGAATGAAAGCAGTTATTAATGTGGAAGAAATACTAAAGAATGTCTCATGATGTAAACGGGGAGGAATCAAGGTGATGAGGAGAATCAGAATCACCATCCCAGTTCACACACACACACACACACACACACACACACACACACACACACACACACTCTCCTCACTCACACACACACACACACACACACACACACACACACACACACACACACACACACACACACACACACACCGCAGTGTCACTTTTAAACACATACACACAGGACTGTCTCAGAAAATTAGAATATTGTGATAAAGTTCTTTATTTTCTGGGTAATGCAATAAAAAAAATGTCATACATTCTGGACTCAATCAACTAAAATATTGCAAGCCTTTTATTATTTTAATGTTGCTGATTATGGTTTACAGTTTAAGATTAAGATTCCCAGAATATTCTAATTTTTTGAGATAGGATATTTGAGTTTTCTTAAGCTGTAAACCATGATCAGCAATATTAAAATAATAAAAGGCTTGTAATATTTCAGTTGATTTGTAATGAATCCAGAATGTATGACATTTTTGCATTACAGAAAATAAAGGACTTTATCACAATATTCTAATTTTCTGAGACAGTCCTGTACATACATACACACACAATTTTAAACACACCTGGATTGACAAGGCTGCATATGCACACACACCATACACACACACTTTTAAACACACTTGAACTGGTAAGGCTGCACACACATACATACATACATACATACATACATACATACATACATACATAGCCTACATATGTACGTATACATGGTTTTTTCTATCATAACACATTGAAACTAAACTAGAACATCCCTCCTCCCCCCGGACCACCTGTGTCTCCACCATGGATGTTTTATTTAACCGGTCTCCTCTCACCTTTGAGCGCCTGGATCAGCGCCTTCCCGTCCTTGATCAGCTCCTTGATGAACTTGCTGGTCTTATCCAGCTCCAGCTCGTGGGACTTCAGCCTCTCCCGGAACTGCGGGCTGTCCAGGTAGCAGTCGCTGAACTCCAGGGCGGGGAGCCCCATCTCTGCCCTGCCCTACAGACACCGGCCTGGGGGAACCTGGGGGGACCTGGAGCTCCGAGGAGAGGAGGAGAGGAGAACCCTCTGCTGCTGCAGGACCGGCTATAAACCCGCTGCTCGAGCGTGTCAGCGCTGCATCCAATTAAACGCAACACCAGGTCATCGCAGATAAAGCGCTCACAGGGGCTCCGAGGAGAAGGTGTCCACTTGCTCAGGTACACCGGGGCGGCGTTCCCCTCGACCAGCTCATCCTGCAGCGGGCGGACACAGTTACAGCAGTTACAGGCGAGGCGGGACGAAGGCTGCGGGGCAAGATAAACCAAAGTGGGACTCGTGTAGTAGGGGTTGTCCGTGGACTGGGCGCCTCCAGCAGCACTGGTCTCTCGTGAAGCCCCACTCCCGCCAGCGCCGCCCCCACGCAGGCCGGCGCCGTACACTGTAGCCAGCCTACCCCGACGCGGATAATCTCCTGACGGGCAGCTGTGTCGACCAGTGAGAGGCCCGCACTCGGAGAGACGGGGCGTATGGGGGCGGAGCCAAGCGAGCGGCTTCAGAGCTTTAATACGAGGAAAGGATCGAGATGACTCACTCTGTTCTCATTTCGAGAGACTGTTGGGGGGATTTTACTTTTAAATAGCTTACATCACTACGACGGAGTATTAGGGCCAAACTGAGACAACAACAAAAAATGGGAAATTATGAGATTAAAGTCATAATATTTTGAGAATAAAGTCGTAAAATTACGAAAATAAAGTCATATTGTTGCGAGAATAAAGTCGTAATAGAATAAAATCGTAATATTATGAGAATAAAGTCGTAATATTATGAGAATAAAGTAATATTACGAGAACAAAGCCGTAACATTACGAGAATAAAGTCGTAATTTATGAGAATAAAGTCGTAATATGAGAATATAATTTATGAGAACTCTAACAGGAAGAGCATCTTCTCTCTGTGTTAAAATGAGCAATATTGTGCATCTTATGAAGTTATATTTGTATATTTATAATATATTTAATATTACAACTTTATTCTCGTAATATTACGACTTTATTCTCAAAATATTACGACTTTATTCTCGTAATTTTCATTTTTTTTTTTTTTTGTTTTAGTTTGGCCCTAATACTCCATCGTACTGTACAGTATTTACATTGACAGGAATAAAGAGTTGGATTGAATTTGTAATCATATTTTTGCAAAACCCCATAAAAAATAAACAAAAGTAACCAACTGGAGGCTATATGTAAAAAGACATCAACTGGGCGTCCAAAAGTTAATGAAGCCATATAAAAACATTTCTCAATTAAAATCCACATCAAATCATATGATAGTAATGAGATGTTTCAGATGGATAGATGGTTTTACAGACTACCATCGATCTATCCATCCATCCTATTTCTACACCCACTTATTCAGGGTGAACGAGCCTATCACACTTGGTTAGTCCTGTTGTTACAGCTTTTAAAATGTAGGCACATTTTTGATTTAAATAATGTTTAAATCAAAAATGAAGTTATGAAGTTATGAAAAATATATTGACATGTCTGGCAGAGAAACATGAACACACGCCAGTAGGGACACTAAAATGTATTTTGAACTTCAAACCAAACAATGTGTAGTGCAGGTATCTGTGTGTGTGTGTGTGTGTGTGTGTGTGTGTGTGTGTGTGTGTGTGTGTGTGTGTGTGTGTGTGTGTGTGTGTGTGTGTGTGTGTGTGTGTGTGTGTTGGGGGGATGGAAGCAATGGACATTCGTGTCCGTGAACAATGTAATATATGATGTTGTTGGTTTGGTCTTATTTCAATGAATTCAAATCATTTTGGATACATTCAAACAAGATCTACAAGCAGAACATTGTGATGAAGTGAGAAGTGCTGCAGGTTGCCAGCCTGCTGTAACGTGTTACAGCATCACTCCCTGCAGAGACGATCTTTGAGCAGAGGCCTGGGCTCGGACAGTGGGAGGAGACTGAGGTCTAGGTTCTGTCTGGTTCCCGACCAGTTACAGCTCTGGCTCCCTCTGGTGGCGGACTAGGGCAGTGCATGACAGTCCTGAGGTTGCATTTGTTATTGCTTCATCACGGGACACATTTACTACGGAAGAGCCACGCCAAGGGCCACGCAGGAGAAAAATAAAAATAATAATTTAGAGGAGGAAGATTTTTTTTTTCATTATGCACTTCGAGAAAAAAGTCGAAATGTCGAAAGAAAAGTCGAAATGTCGAGAAAAAAGTCGAAATGTTGAGAAGAAAGTCGAAATGTTGAGATTAATATAATGTTGAAGTACAATTTCAAGAATAAAGTCGAAATGTCGAGAAAAAAGTCGAAATGTCGAGATTAATGTTGAAGTACAATTTCGAGAAAAAAGTAGAAATATATTTCAACTTAATTCTTGAAATGCCGACATTATTCACGAAATTTCGACATTATTCACGAAATTTCGACTTTATTCACGAAATTTCGCCTTTTTTCACCAAATTTCGACTTTATTCTTGAAATTGTATTTCAACATTTATCTCGACATTTCAACTTTTTTCTCGACATTTCGACTTTTTTCTCGAACTGCACAGTAAAAAAAAATCTTCCCCTCTCAAATATTTTTTCTCCTACATGGCCCTAATACTTTTCTGTACATTTACTGTGCAGCTAGATAAAAAAAAAATATTATTATAATATGACTAAAATGTTTTTTAAAAAGCGTACAGTTTGTGTTTTACCTTTTAGTGTTATAAGTTATTATCTTCCATTTACAAATGATAAATTGAGCTTTTCGATTTTACCCAGCAGCACTACTGCTTTACCCTCTCCGACTTTTATTTGTTTCTTGTTTTGCTCAGAATCACACATGTGTCATCGACGCGTGCAGGATGTGTTTGAGGTGCTTGTGTGAAAATAGCTCGTGTTTAGCAGAGCCACTTCCTCCTGTAAAGCAGAATGCAGCATGTGGTCGGTTGCTCGTTTCTCCATCTGTCTCCATCCGTCCTGGTGTTGCATGCAAAACGGTCATTTACAGGAAGTCACCTGTTTGTGTAGAAGTTTTAATATGTGGGAGGATAGTTCAACAACTGGATTTAACCAGTTTATAATCATGTACAGACATGTGTGTTGCACTGACAGCTGAGTGGCTAAATTCCTACTTTCATCCCTGTTTTAAACAGAGTAAGGTTGTCTTTTGATGTATTGTGAGAATGGAAAACTGACTTCTTGGACTTTCTGACTTTTTTTTTACTTTCTGTAAACTTTAAAAATTCAAATTTGTACACATACTTGCAATGTTTAGTGATGATACACAATAAGTGCACGAGATCGGGCAGATTACTGCATTTGATTTATCTTTAACTCTCTCCAAGACAGTTAAAGTGAGTTCAGTGTTTACTGTCATAGGGAACATAGTATCGACACAATATTTTCAAAATAGAAGCGCTCCTTAAACGGCACCATCTTCTGAACTAACCGTGAAAATATAAAAAGATTTAAAACCACAAGTGTATTTAAAGAAAGAGGCCTTAATCGAAATCGGTGCTACTGTAAGCCCACGCAACCAGGATGTTTTATTATCATCAAGAAGCTGTTAATTGGATGTTGTAACCCATCTGTAGGCTAATTTCATCCCTAACACCATTGTCCCCCTGCTCTCGGATTAGTAAACACACGCACGATTCTCATCTTGACACATACATTATTCTGGGTATGACAGGCCAAGTTAAAGTTTAAAAAGAAAAAAAACTAGATAGCAAAACAGGACTGTAATAAAACAGTAGGAATATACAGACATGGACACATGTATTGGGACCCTTCAATGGAAAGAAGGGAATAATTCTCAATGGTCACTCTAACAGCTTGAAACTGACACAAGTTATACTAAATAATAATTTATTTAAAAATGAAGTAATGAAAATCATACATTTCTTTTGAATTTGAAAAAGTAATGAAACATGTCTGGACAAAAACGTGATATTTTGTTATACAACCTTTTAAGGCCGTTTGCTGCAACCATGTGATTATCTCTAACTCTCAATGAGACTTCTGCATCGTAATAAGTTATCTTTGTCTACTCCTCAGGAGCAAACGGCTCCGGCTTTCACGGGATTAAAAGGGTTCAGGCTTCTTTTCTTTGAATGCTTCATTTTTGCAGCTGTGAACAAACATACAGCAGGTTCACCTTAACTAGAGATCCAGCTTGAATCTCTGTGGAGGTTGTTCTGGCCTCCATTTGTGTAGTCGATCTCATCAATTTTCTTCTTGCGGCCACGTCCAGGCAGGTTGGCTACAGTCCTCTGGACCTTAAACTTCCCTCCACCTTTACTTTTAATATCTTCCCTTTTTAGCAAATCATCCTCTTCCATCTGACCCATGTCCTCTGACTCTTCTACTCTCACACCAACATCCATAAATCTCCTCTTTGGTCTCTTTCTTTTCTGCCTGCCTGGTAGCTCCATCACGAACATCCTTTTATCCATATATCCCTCTGCCCCTCCTCCAACATGTCCAAACATGTCCAAACCTCCTTCATCTCCTTCACCTCTCTAACTTTGTCTCCCAAACAGACAACCGCTGTCCTTCTGATGTGCTCGTTCCCAATCTTGTCCCTCCTCCTCACTCCCACAGAGAAGCTAAGCATCTTCAGCTCTGCCTCGTGTCTTTTCATGATTTTACCTAGTTTAGTTTAGTTTAGTTTATTGTTTTGCACAGTTTTGAAAAATATACAGGAAATATCAAATATAAATACTGTAGGTGCAGGAAGAGGCAAAAAACCCTATGGGCTTATTTGAAGCCTCCACCGAAGATATTAAAATTTCATGTGTTATAAAGAACACAAGATTAACATAGAAAAACAAAAAGTATAACTACACAAAAGTGATGGCAAACTAATAATGCAATATATAAATAATAAAGAATAAAGACAAAAAAATAAGTGTGTGTGAGTGTGCATGGGATATTGTTTTTACAACTTATATTACTTATATTGACTCCTGAGCAAAAAGGACGGTACATGTCACTATGACTGAAACACAAAAAAAACAAAAAAAAGATACCTTCAAATATAATCCTAAATTGTAGGCTATAATTACGATAAAATGTGGATTGTGCGGCCAGTGTAAACTAATTCTTACTTTACAACTGTCCTGAACGCATCAGGGCTGTGAGCCAACGCTGATTGGCTGTAAAGCCTGAATAATGGTTCTGCGTTAAATCAACGCAGAGCCTACGGCGTAGGGTACGCGGCGACGCGCAACGTATGTGCGCAACGTACGTGCGCATCGCCGCGTACCCCACGCCGTAGGCGCTGCGTTGGTGTAACGCAGAACCATAAATCAGCCTTAACAGTTACAGCCAATTCGCCGACTCGGCAAATTTGCTGCCATGAAGGAGACGAGCGCTAAACTTTAAAAGAGGACTAAGCATGTACAAAGTTTTATGGAACAGTCAACTGCCATTGGTGAGTCAGTGTAACCTTCATAAATAGTTTCTTTATCAGAATGTTGTGGTAGCTTTGACCAGCTGCCTATTTGAATGAGCTTTGTGTTGTTGTCAACTAGACTAGAGTCTATTCTCTGTTCTAGAATCAGAAATGATGTTAATAGACCGCTGTGTCTATATCTATCTAAATAGATTGTGTAATTTTAGACCGGTTATGTTTTCTTGTATTTAAGTGTATCAAAGATGGAACTGAGTCAGTCCGTGACTATCTGAGTTTTCAGCGCCGTGTGATTGACAGCTGTCAGACCTGTGTGTGTGTGTGTGTGTGTGTGTGTGTGTGTGTGTGTGTGCGCGCGTGTGTGTGTGTGTGTGTGTGTGTGTGTGTGTGTGTGTGCGTGTGTGCGCGTGTGTGTGCGCGTGTGTGTGCGCGTGTGTGTGCGCGTGTGTGTGCGCGTGTGTGTGCGCGTGTGTGTGCGTGTGTGTGTGTGTGTGTGTGCGCGTGCGTGTGTGTTTTTCTGAACAAGTTTGTGACTTTACTCTGCTTTCTGCAGCATAGGCCTATAGGCTTGGCTCAATAAAAGTGAGAATAAATGTTGTTTGATGGGTAGGATGAGGTGTTGTTGAACGTTAAAATGACTATCATAAGGGCCCATCGAGAATGCTCCGCCCCCTCTGTACTGAGACCCACGCTCCGTAACTGCACTAAAAGCAACTACATGGTTTCACTAGCAAGGACCACGCCATCAACAGGATATGTTTAAATGATTTATTGATACGAAGATGATAACGATGACGATGGTGATGATAATGGCGATGACGATGACAATGACGATGATGATGATCTATGGATTGGTCGATGCGTTGTGGGGAAGCTGGTAGGGAATCTGCCGCGGCGCCCGGGCAACGACGAACCCCCAAAACCGTGGATTATTTAAGGAGATGAGACTGAGCGGATCTGAGGTCGCTAAGATCTGAGCGAATGTAGCGATGATAGTTGGGAGGACCATCATGAGCTGTATGAGGTGCTCTGGGATACGTAGCGGGAGGCTGGAGTGGCGGCTCCGATCCTAAGGAGTGACCGGAGTAGTGCGTTGGGGAGATGCCAGATAAGGAGAGTATATGACGGAAGCGATGGTGAAACCAGAACTGGTGACGACTGTCCTGACTCGGACGCGAGGATCTGTCGAAGATGTGCTCTGTGTTTTCCGGAAAGACAAGTGGTTGGCTAGGGTCTCGAAGTATTCAGGAGAGATTGGTCTTCGGGGATGAGAAAAGAGAAAGAGAGTCGGTGATGGTGGTGGAGTGACCGGGGACATGTGCTGCATGGAGGATAAATTGATGTATGGCTGAGTGCCAGACTAGACGGCGCATGAACAGAATGATGGATGTGGAGTTGGAGCGTCCTTTATTAATTATGTCGATACTTTTCGATATGAAGATGATGGCGATGATGGTGGCGAAGAAGATGGCGATGATGATGGCGATGAATGATGATGGCGATGATGATGGCGATGACGATGATGATGATGGCGATGACGATGACGGTGGCAATGACGATGACGAAGGCGAAGACGAAGACGAAGGCGAAGACGAAGGCGAAGACAAAGGCGAAGACGAAGGCGAAGACGAAGGCGATAACGATGACGATGCCGATGACGATGCCAATGATGATGGCAATGACGATGGCGATGACGATGCCGATGATGATGGCGATGAATGATGATGGCGATGAATGATGATGGCGATGATGATGATGGCGATGAAGATGATGGCGATGACGAAGGCGATGACGATGGCGAAGACGATGACGATGCAAATGATGATGGCAATGGCGATGATGATCTATGGTTTGGTCGATACGTTGTGGTATTCGTTTGCACGCTCTGAGGGCCATCCTGCTGCAAACCATCTACCATCGTGAAAGCCCCCAAAACCGATTGAAGGAGCAGCATCAGTGTATGGATTGATGTCGTGGGGGTGAGCCAGTTGGTCATCATGAAGAAAGTGATCCCCTTCCAGGTGGCAAGGATGTTGAGCCACAACGAAGCTCGGCACGGCTCGAGTTGTCTGGGGAGATGGGAGACAAGAGAGATGGAACAGCGGAAGCGATGGACGGCAAGTGGGAGATGAAGGCCCGCCCTTGGGGAATAATGCGCATGGCAAAATTGAGGTGGCCCAGGAGGGAGAGGAGTTGGCGTTTGGTGCAGCCTGGGGCTAAGAGGAAATAAGAAGACCGATAAATAAGAAGACCGATTCGGTTGAGCTTTGAGGTTGGAAGAGAAGCCTGAAACAGATCCGTATCGAGAGTGATACCGAGGAATTCGAGGGAGGTGGAGGGGCCCACCGTTTTCTCAGCGGACAATGGAACCCCGAGTTCGGAGAAAACGGAAGTCAGGGTGACCAGGCCAGAAGCGGGTGGCGATGAGAGAGGGGTAACGATGAGGAATCGTTCAAGAGATGGACGAGGAAGGAATGCCATGGTTGTTGGAGAGGATCCAGCAGAGGGCCTCTGAAGGTGTCGAAAAGTTAGGGGCTGCTCTTGCAGCCGAAGGTGAGCCTGACTGCAAGTAGTATGCACCTCGCCAGCGGACGCTGAAGTACACCAGCCCGGAAGCGGGTGGCGATGAGAGAGGGTGCCAGAAACCCTGGCCGGATCTAGCGGCTGTAGTTGGTGGAGGTGGGCTGAGGGGGGCAGTGTCATCCCGGTGCCAGTAACCCCGGCTGAAGTTAGCTGTTGTAGGTGGTGGAGGTGGATTAGGTGCTGGAGGTGGGCTGAGGGGGGCAGTGGCATCCCGGTGCCAGAAACCCTGGCTGGATCTAGCTGCTGTAGTTGGTGGAGGTGGGCTAAGGGGGGCAGTGGCATCCCGGTGCCAGAAACCCCAGCCGGATCTAGCTGCTGTAGTTGGTGGAGGTGGGCTGGGGGGGGCAGTGGCATCTCGGTGCCAGAAACCCCAGCCGGATCTAGCTGCTGTAGTGGCATCCCGGTGCCAGAAACCCCAGCCGGATCTAGCTGCTGTAGTGGCATCCCGGTGCCAAGGACCTTGGGGAGGGAGGAGATTGCTGGTGTGGGTGGAAATCTGACTTGCGACGACGGCTATGGGCTGATCCGGATTGTCCGCGTCCTCTTCCCTCCGATGGCGGAGGTGGGCTGGAAAGGCTGGAAGACGGTGAGCTGCAGTGATGCCGGATGTTCAGAAGGGATGAACCGGGTGGAATGTGGACGACTGAAGAGACAGAAGTTTCTGGGCGGCTGTCGGGCTCGGGAGAGCGGTGTTTCGGGCACGGCGGCGGCTGAGGAGTTTGCCTCCTCCCAAACATGGCGGGGTGTGCTAGCATCCCGGTGCTAGTAACACCGCTGACTTAGCTGTTGTAGGTGCCGCGGGTGGGCTGAGGGGGGTGCTAGCATCCCGGTGCTAGCGGCCCCGGCTGAGTTAGCTGTTGTAGGTGCTGGGGGTGGGCTGGGGGGGGCTAGCAACCCGGTGCTAGTTACCCCGGCCCCGAACCTTTACTGTTGTAGGTTTGTTTGCGCACAGATCAGCTGGTTGATCTGTGCACAGATCACAGGTTAGCTGTTGTAGGTGCTGGGGGTGGGCTGGGGGGGCCTAGCATCCCGGTGCTAGTAACCCCGGCTGAGTTAGCTGTTGTAGGTGCCGGGGGTGGACCCCGCCGGAGCGTGGCGACGCCGGGACCGGTGGATTGCGCACCTGCGGCGCTTCCGGCATGGCACGGCTGAAAGTTTTTTCTCCTCCGGATCTTGATCAGCTGG
Source organism: Cololabis saira (assembly GCF_033807715.1). Taxonomy (NCBI): domain Eukaryota; kingdom Metazoa; phylum Chordata; class Actinopteri; order Beloniformes; family Belonidae; genus Cololabis; species Cololabis saira. The sequence continues at coordinate 5,017,497 of NC_084600.1, read as the reverse complement.
TGTTTGCTGATGATCCCCTGCAAACAAGTCGTCATCCGATGGCGATAATGACACGAGATCCATGCCTGAGTGGGTGAGTAACGATCTGAGATACGAGCGTGTAGTAGTGTTGTCGTGCTTGCGGTTCTGGTTCGGAGAACGAGAGCGAACGTGCTGCAGAGACGAGAGCAAAGAGAAACTGCGGGTTAGGCTGGTATTTGAAGGTTTGCCGGAAGAGGCGTGGTGTCGGAGGAGGCGTGGTTGAGGCGTGGTTCTGCTCCCGAAATTCGCTTGTTAAGCTCCAATTATTGAGGTTGGAATATAGTGAGTTTTTAAAGAGATGTAACAAATTAAGTTTTCTTATATTAATGGGTAAGTTGTTCCAGTCTGATGGGGCTTTAAACTTAAAAGCACGTCTGCCAATTTCTTTAAAGGTTAAAGGAACAAAAAAGAAGGGCTGCTGATCCTTGTAGATCAGCTACAGATGAATGATGGTGCTCGTTGGTTAATATCATCTACAGTTCTGTGATAGCAGCATAAATGCAGAAATCTGCAATGAGATGTTAAAGCACTATATGCTGCCTTCAAGATGACATCCATGCATCCTTTTCATTCTTTTTTGTAACACAACAATACGAAACCACAATCTGCAAACGTGACAGTCCTGGCTGAGGAAGAGGAGGATGCTGGTGCAGGACCGGCCTGCCTGCAGTCCTGATCTCTCCTGTGTGGAGGATTAAACAAGTTGTACCCTGCATTGATACACTTTAAGACACATCACTGTTGCACATGTTTTTTGCACAATGAATTGGATAAAATGATTATTGACATGCAAAAAAGCAAAAGTCCCTTGGTATGCTCAACGTCAGAGGATTTTACCAACTTTGAGAAGAAATGGAAATCTGGCTCAATTTTTTTGTCCAAAGAAAATTGCGCAGATGCAAAAAACTGCATGCACATGACAATGAAATAAACTGAAAAAGGGGCACGGGTTCAAACTGTCTGCAAAGACACTACTGTAAATTTTAATAATATCCCTGTCCTGCTTTTTGTATTTTTTTCTTAATATGGTTCCAACTTTTTCTGGCTTTTCAACTTCTTCTCTTCAGTATTTCATTTTGTCTTTCCACCGACAGACAGCAAAGCCAGAAACCTACTTTACTTTGGCAGTCAGACGTTTTTCCACCATGTCGGATCACAGCTTTCCTGCCTCCAAACATCCAAGTAAAGACCAGCCCGTCATGATAACAGCACATATAAAGGCATGTCTCGTTGTCTCGTTGAGCACAGAATCTCCCCATGACTGTTCATTCAACTGTTTACTAACATTTTGATAACTTGCAGTGACAATGCCAAAATGATGGGGATACAATGGACGTGGATAGAGGTTTGTATAGAAACAAGCTGACCCAAAGCACCAAGTGGTATCATTTTAACTTTCTCCAACATTCAGCTTCACAATGAGGTTAAGCAGTGAATCTAAGTCTTGGAAAATATACTTGAGGTAACGGCACAGCTGGCGGATGCAGCACTGAGACAGCACCATGAGATCCCAGATAAACATAAAACGCTCACAGTTCTCCACACATGGTCATCTACGTCCACAAACTGAGGTTTAGCAGACTGAACAAGTATATAATACATCAACCCATTTGAACAAAGAATAACACTCAATTCAATTCAATTCATTTCAATTTTATTTATATAGCGTCTAATACAACAAAAGTTGTTTCTAGACGCTTTCCAGAGACCCAGAACATAAACATAAACCCCCAAGCAATTATTACATAAACAATGGCAGGTAAAAACTCCCCTAGTGGGAGAAAAACCTTAAGCCAAACAGTGACAAGAAAAACTCCCCTTTAGGACGGAAGAAACCTTGAGCAGGACCTGAATCATAAGGGGGGACCCTCCTGCCGAAGGCCAGACTGGGGGATCGGGGACGTCAACAGCACAGCAGAATCCTCCCTTTTCTCTCTCTGCAGGTGGTCGTGGGTGGCTTGTAGCTTGCATTACGGAGCACAAGTCTTTCCCTGACCCTGCACCCCAACCTGGGACTTGCTGATTGGGCCGGAGCTTCGGGAGCTGCGTGCTGGCCTGCGGTCCCCACCCCTGGTCATCCCGTTGCTGCTTCCACCTGCCTGCTGTGCTGTTGCCGTCCCTGACCCACCAGTCTGGCCCTCGGCAGGAGGGTCCCCCCTTATGAGCCTGGTCCTGCTCAAGGTTTCTTCCCTCCTAAAGGGGAGTTTTTCCTTGCCACTGTTTGGCTTAAGGTTTTTCTCCCACTAGGGGAGTTTTTACCTGCCATTGTTTATGTAATAACTGCTCGGGGGTCATGTTCTGGGTATGGGTCTCTGGAAAGCGTCTAGAGACAACTCTGTTGTATTAGACGCTATATAAATAAAATTGAATTGAATTGAATTGAATTGAACAGCAGGCAGGTGGAAGCAGCAGTGGGATGACCAGGGGTGGGGACCGCAGGCAGGTGGAAGCAGCAACGGGATGACCGGGGGTGGGGACCGCAGGCAGGTGGAAGCAGCAACGGGATGACCAGGGGTGGGGACAGCAGGCTAGCACGCAGCTCCCGAAGCTCCGGCCCAATCAGCAAGCCCCAGGTTAGGGTGCAGGGTCGGGGAAAGGTTGAGAAGGGGCAGGGCCAGGGAGAGGAGTCTTGAGGGACAAATCTCTCCCCCGCCTGCCCGGGCCGTTACCCTGCCCCCCTCACTCCCACGCTGCAGGATCCGGTGTTTTGCATTCAGAGATGCTCTTCGCCACCGGCAGAGGATGCTGCACCATGTACAAAAGAGAAAAAAGAGAAGAGAAGTGGGGCCAGCACAAGAAACTACAGGAGCAACTCTAACACACTAGAGTTTACACTACCTAGAGATTAACCAACACCAGCTAGAGGTTTACTAAACACTAACTATAGGCTTTACTAAACAGAAAGGTTTTAAGTTTAGTTTTAAAGGTGGAGGTGGTGTCAGCCTCCTTAACCCAGATTGGAAGTTGGTTCCATAGTAGTGGTGCCTGATAGCAGAACGCCCGCCATCCAATCTACATTTGGATACTCTAGGAACTACGAGTAAACCTGCACTCTGAGAACAGAGAGCTCTGCCAGGAACATAAGGCACTATCAGGTCTTGCAAATAATGCGGAGCTAAGCCATTTTGGGCGTTATATGCAAGTAATACAATTTTTAATTGGATTCTGAATTTTACGGGTAGCCAATGGAGCGACGCTAACACTGTAGAGACGTGGTCTCTCCTGCTGATTCCTGTCAGTACTCGTGCTGCTGCATTTTGGATCAGCTGGAGCCTATTCAGCAAATTACTTGGACATCCTGCTAATAACACATTACAGTAATCCAGTCTAGAAGATACAAACACATGAACTAGCACTGACTATGTAACAACTTTATTGCCCTCCTGCTCCATTCATTACGATTGATGATGCTGTTAGTATGTTTGCCAGCGAGGTTACTGTGCATGATCAAGGATGACATCCAGGAAACTTGTCTGGGACTTGGACCTGAACGCAGGAACATCACTTCCATTTTGGTTCAGAGCCGGATCACTTTCCAGATATTTGCAAAATCAAGCTTTGTCCTTACGAGTGCTCTCTGGGTACACTTTGGGCTGACAATCAGAACCTTTATTACCTAACAGCAGACATGCAATATTGGGTCATAACGGGTCATAATGTGTGTCTTGGTGACCCAAGTAGGAAGATAAAGAAGTCTGTTAAAGAACTAAAAGAAAAAATTAATCATTTTCTGGGAGATAAGAGAAAATGCACGACAGGAGGGTAATTTCTTGATAATAAAAAGGAACTGAACAAGCAATAAAATCAAGGCGTTATTGGAATTTCAAGTTTGACGTTTTCAGAGCCACGGTAAAGTTAATCAACTGCGCCCCCTGCTGGTAAACAGCAGTAACGCTTTTATTCAAAACTAAAACACTGAAGAGAAAAGTGAAATCACCACTTTTTCCTCTTTTTTTCAGTATTGCAACACATTCCTTTCAGCCCTGTTGTCATTCCCCCAGACAAATCTATAAGATGTGAACATCTGGAGATGAACTATAGAGAGAAGTAGCTCCTCTTTATTGTAAAGGCTGATAAGAAAACAGCTGTGAATAATTTACTCAGCTTCCGCTTCTGACATTTATCGTCATGCGAGTGGAAACTGACAGTGAAATTGCACAAAAATAGACCCAGGGGCCACCGTGCATATCTGACTCATTTAAAAATGCTTCTACTTTGTCCTGCAAAAACAGTTGCACACTTGTTACCAAACTGTAAAATGACATAGAGGATGCAGCCGTAACTGTTGCACTCTCTTCAAGAATGATTCATGCTTCTGGTTCTGACCTGTGTCTGGCCAGGAGGTGTTTTATTGACAGTGATGGACTAAGTTCAGTCCAGTTTTCACCCACTACTTTTTGTTTTTCACTCCCTCTGGGGCGGAAGCTGAAATCTGAGACTCTCACTGACACTTTACTGTATCTCTATCTTGATGAGGGAGAACTGCACATTTGCAGGAATGTGAAGCATGTCCTGTAACCCGGTAACGTGACCTCACTCTGATCCCACTGCAGAGACCCCGGCATTACGTCAGATCCATTCTGGGAACAGAGGTCACCCTTCTTCTTTTTTCTTTTTTGGTCTTTTATGGCCGCTTCCATTGCGTTGCTCATCAGCGTCTCAGCCAGACAGGCAGGCCTGCTGGTGTTTTCACGATCCGTTTCAATCCTGTGACCCTGAGAGCCCAACCCGCTCCACGGTCGGCGATGACGGTTAATTTTACTCCTGACACCGGCCTGTTAAAATGAGTCCTCTGACGTGGTTGGGTGAGGGAGGAGTAGATGCTGAACACACTCGGACTGAAGCCTATAAAGTCCAGACAAGAAGGGGAACATTTGACGTGTGTTTGTTTCACCCAAACGTTTGTTGAAAGAAGGAAAAGCAGGAGATCCCGGGTCATCAGGAGGGCAGTCACATCCATTCCTCTCAGGTAGGAGACTGTGGAAACTAAGATTTACTATAAGCAATGATGATGATGATGATGATTATGATTATGATTATTATGATTATTTGGATTCCTTATTCAAGTCAACAAACATGAGGTTCAATGACCATACCTTACTATACAGGACTGTCTCAGAAAATTAGAATATTGTGATAAAAAAAAATTGAATTGAATACCTACACTGCTTTCTGAAGCCCAACTCCCACTTAAATGCAAAATATTCTGAAAAGGAAACAGATGCACACAATTGTCTCTAAGCAGTGATCCAAGCTGTGACATGACCTTTCTGTAACTATATCTGTGTTGTCTTGTGAAGAGTCAGCAGTCGGACCTGCAGGCAGAGACGTGGAGGGTGCACCACCAATGTAGCGCACTGGCGTTAAGAGTGCACTGACTTTATGGTGAAGGAGATGTTTTTATTCTTAAGGTAGTTCTCTTATCTCACTCTTTGTTGAATCAGTGCAGAAAAATAAAAAGTGAAAATAAAGATCTGTTAAAGATGCCAAAGGTTGATGTTTGAAGCCACATTTCAATATAGGTAGATGTTCCAGCTAAGAAGAAAAGCAAAAATAAAAGCTACTGAGAGGACTACACTAAGAAGAGACACTGTTACAAGTAATGTGATGAATATTATATACAGGACTGTCTCAGAAAATTAGAATATTGTGATAAAGTTCTTTATTTTCTGTAATGCAAAAATGTCATACATTCTGGATTCATTACAAATCAACTGAAATATTGCAAGCTTTTTATTATTTAAATATTGCTGATTATGGCTTACAGCTTAAGAAAACTCAAATATCCTATCTCAAAAAATTACAATATTCTGGGAATCTTAATCTTAAACTGTAAACCATAATCAGCAATATTAAAATAATAAAGGGCTTGCAATATTTCAGTTGATTTGTAATGAATCCAGAATGTATGACATTTTTGTTATTTTAATTGCATTACAGAAAATAAAGAACTTTATCACAATATTCTAATTTTCCTGTATGTTTTTGTAGATATTAATTTACGCACCTCATAAAACATCCCAGCTCTCCTGAAGTGCTCATGGTCATCTGTCGGTCGTCTGACAGTAAATTAAGCGAGACAAGGCAAGTTTATTTGTATAGCACATTTCAGCAACAAGGAAATTCAAGGTGCTTTACATAATGACAAATTAGGGAGGTATTTGAAACTTGTGTACAGTTATTGAAAACAAGAACAACAACAATACAATACAGCATTTGAACTTAGACACAAAATGCCTGTCTTGTATAAAAACTCCAAAAGATGAGAAGGAAAAGCTCGATAGTTTAATTTGTCTGGAAATGATGAGCAAAAATTCAGAGGAATTAACTTACTTCAACATACATGTCTACTTTATTTAAAAACAAATCCTTTAACAAATGTAATATTTAGAAGAAAAAAAATCATCACCCTAGTGGATGTCACAAAAGAGAAATAATCCATATGGACAAAATAAACATATGGATGGATGAATTCAAATAAAAATCTTAATATCACTTTACAAAATTAAACTCATTTGTTCAAGATTAAAAAAAAGAAGGTTTGGATCTTTTGCCAAACAGAAGAAACCTCCGGGGACAAAGAAAACTCAACTTCTCCATTCATGGTAAAAATATGAAAGTGGGGCCTTGTGGAGGAAAATAAAACACATCATATAACACCTCATGACAGTTACTAAAATGTTGTTATAACATCTGGCAGAAAAGGTATAAACTGCATCAGAATGATGAAAATCCAGCGCAGCTCGTGCTCCAAACAGATCAAACACTTATTTATTGATGGAAAAGGTTCAAGTGAGCAGACAGTTTGGTGATTTATTAACGGTACAAATACACTGTTTTCATTCCTTAGATACAGAAGGTTAGTATATAATGTTGCGAGTACAGGAGCATGCAAGATGGTGCACTGACTCTTTATCCCGGTTTCACCTGTGAACTTGTGTTTAAGGTTCAGTTTGGGCCTCGTTGGGCCTGTTGTGATTTTTATGGTCTACGCTTTAAACGTCACTTTTGGAAACCTTTTTTATGACCTGTGGCCGTGCTCATTTCATGGGGTCCCCATCTGTGACGGACACGCCCTCTGGGAGGGAACTGTGCAACACCTGCAGCCATGCAGATGTGTTGGAATGATCACGTCATGGTGAAACTGAGAAGGGGGAGAGTAAAGGTGTCCGTTTATCATCCTAGAAGGCCCCAGAGGAGGAACTAGCTTAAATACATCTGCTGCATCGTGAGAGGGGAGCATTGAAGCAACAGGAATGATTAAGGAGAAGTTGGGTTTCATGCTGCACAATAATGAGCCAGGATGTGCTGAAACCACTGGAGAAGTTTTAAAAAATGTTTAAAAAACCCCAGTGGAAGTTTGTGCTGTTGTGTGACTGATTTGAGGAATAGGCTACGCAGGTTCAGGTTCATTCCTCAGAGATGTGTGACCCATTCAGGCCTTTAGAGGTTAGAACATCAAAGACGGCTCCCAAACAGTTAGGCCCTGTCCCAATCCCCCCCTACTCCTACTTTTCAGCCCTACCCCTACATTTTGCACTTTCCCGTGAGGGTAGTGGTGTCCCAATTCCTCTTTCTACCTAGGGGTAGGAGAAAACGAGTGTAGTGACTATGAATCTGTCCCTACAGAGCGAGGGTTTTCGGATGCTCACTAGATGACCGAGGGCCAGAAAAATTTCCCAGAATGCTTTTCGTCGTCATTTGCTGACTGAATAAAAAAAAAAAACATGGTGGACATTTCTTATTTTTTAGTGAATAAAATCAATATTTTGAGTTAGTTTCTGCATAAAAATGCATTTTGATTACATTTCTAGTGAGAAATATATATTTAACTTTCATAATATTCACTCAGTGAATGTACATAATCACTCGTTTGCTCGTTGTTGCGAAGTCTTTTTCAAACCTCGCCAGAATAAAGGCTTATTTATGGTTCCGCGTTACACCAACGCAGAGCCTACGGCGTAGGTTACACGACGCGCGCCGTACGCCGTACCCTACGCCGTAGACTCTGTGTCGATTTAACGCAGAACCATAAATCAGCTCCCGAGCCGGCAGGCAGAAATCCCGACATTTTCGGAGCAAATTTCTTAACAGGTGTAGCTACAACTGTTAGATTTCATCTATTAAACCAACATTTATTTTCCTAAATGATTTATTTCAGCCAGCGGTAATTCTCCACAGAGCTGCAGGTTTCTCCCCGGGACGACGGCGCAGGTTGACCCGGCGATCATGTCTGTACTCCGGCGGCTCTTCTCATCTCCGAAAACATCAGATCAAATTTCTTAACAGGCGTTATTTGGATAAACTGAGCCCAGGTTGGGGATCTTAACGTTTACTTTTACGCCTGAAAAAATATCAAAACTTAATAAAGTGGCATATTAACAGCGCTACAGCTGAAATGAAAACAGCTTTTGGCTCTCAGCTTCCTGATTTTAGGGCTGGTGCTGAAAGTAGGAGTAGTGGGAGTATTGGGACAGGGAACAGGGAAGATTTCAAGTGCCCTAAAATCTGTCCCTTCTTTTTTAGGGGTAGTGGTAGAAAGTAGGGGGTGTATTGGGATTGGTCCTAAGTAGAAGTTGGGTTTCATGCTGCACAATAATGAGCCAGGATGTACTGAAACCACTAGAGAAGTTTTAAAAAAATGTTTGAAAAACCCAGTGGATGTTTGTGCTGTTGTGTGACTGGTTTAAGGAATATGCAGGTGCAGATTCAGGTTCATTCCTCACAGATGTGTGACCCATTCAGGCCGTTTAGAGGTTAGAACATCAAAGACGGTTAGTTTGTTCACCTTTCACTATCATTCCTTTAGTCACTTTCAAACTTTACTCCACTTCTACCCGGTGTCGCCCTCTCTCCGACCAACAACACTCCCTGCCCCCAAAACACACACAAGCCGTCTCTTTCCTCCCACACGTCCACGCCGACTCGGTCATCGGCTGGACGTTTGACGTCAGTCCCTGCTGCTATTTCATCCAAAGGTCCCTGTCTGGACAGAACTATTCTCTTCTCTTTTTCCCCCAAAAGCAGACTGTGAGTGGGTGTTTGGGTATGCCTTACATTCCTCTGGTGGCCGCGCTTCTTCCTCTCTCCTCGCTGTTTCCTTCCAGGCCTTCCAAATGTGGGATGGCTCGGCCCTGCCGCAGCTTTACCTCTGTTTACACGTGATAGTGAGGACCAGAGAGGTCCAGGTAACGCTGGTGGCCGGGGCCACCGAGCCCCGGGACCGGCCCCGCGACAGCTGCCGCGGCTCCGGGGCCTCTGCTCTCCAGGATATACAGATAAAAGTGACATTATTGTGGCTTTTGAAGGACTCTGATTGTTTTCTGGATAAGCTTGAGGAGGAAAACAGTCAGAGGGTAAGTCCAACAGGCCCGGCTGGACGTGAGCCCTCTAAACTATGTAGCGTCTGCTGATTTATTTGACTGTTAAAATGAAGCCTGCTGTCAGCCAGGAGAATTTAATGCATTAGTGCAAAATGCTTCTTCAAACAACGTGAGGAGCTCCATGGGTTTACAAAGCCATGTGTTGCAGTTTATTTGCTGGACTGTTGCTGGCAGCTCTAACCTCTGCAGCAGGGAGTGAAACATTACTGCCAATCTGCTCCGTTTGTTGAGTCCACGTCAGAGGTGTCTTCAGTATTCACATTCATTACTCAGGTAGAAGTATAGATACTAGAGTTTAAAAATACTCCTGTAGAAGTTGAAGTATCAACTCAAGGTTTTTACTCAAATAAAAGTATAAAAGTACTGGTTTCAAAACTACTTAAAGTATAAAAGTAAAAGTAATGTAAGGGGGAAAAAAGCCATTAAGGACAAAAGCCATTGAAAATGAATGTATCTTAGTATAATGTAAATATATTAAAGAAGCATATATGTGTACTATTGAGCATTAACATGTGTTTCAGAGAGCAGCAGATATGATGACTAGTTGCCTATAAGTATTGTAATGGTGCAAAAAGTCAAACTTCAGAGGCATGTTATCATTTATCCTAACCTTTATTGGAATGTACATCCAAGTTTAGTTGCAGGAATCTGAGGGAACGGATGTAAGAACAAAACTGGACAAGAACATCTGAAACAACCACAACCAAATTCACTCTATCCGGATGGAGCAATTTAACTGGATAGTTTTTATTAAAGGCCGAAATGAAATAGAGTAACAAGGCTGTTTTTAAAATGTAAGGAGTAAAAAGTACAGATAATTATGTGAAAATGTAAGGAGTAAAAGTAAAAAGTCGTCTGTAAAAGAATTACTCCAGTGAAGTATAGATAACCAAAATTTCTACTTAAGTAAGGTAACAAAGTATTTGTACTTCGTTACTTGACACCTCTGGTCCACGTGTTATTTGTTTGTTGTCTGGCCTTTCAGGTTTGTTTTTGGGGGCGTTATTTCTTTCTTTCTTCAGGTTAAATGTTACATCAGTGTCATCTGGAAATGATTTTCACGCAGACAGACGTAAAGTAAAGTGAGGTTTCAGTCAGAAGACGTGTCGGCTCACATGTCTGGGCTCCATCCACGTCTGATTGCTGGCTGCTTTTATCACTTCCAAAGAATGCACGTCAGAACCAGCCAGCGTGGAGGCAGATAGAGGGAAGACGTCATCCCGGGACGCTGGGGAGGGGAGCGCTTCCCGTAATCACAGCCAAAGCAGCGTTATCCTCCTCTTCTTCCCTTTTCTTCCCTTTTTCCCCCCTGTCAGACGGTCTGGGTGACATGGACGGTGAATACAGCGACTCTGTCCTGTCTTTTCAGACTCAGGGACAGCACTCACTCGCCTCACTCGTGCCTCAGCCTCGGTTTGGGATGTCTGAGGGCGACGTCACCCTGCTGCCCTTTGGCCCCGGGACTCCGGACGTGTCCAGGCAAGAGCAGCGCACGCTGACCCGGCTCTACAGCCAGAACGGAGGGTATCACCTGAGGATCTTACCGGACGGGACCGTGACCGGCGGGAGGCAGGAAAACGACACATACGGTGAGGAAAATCAAAGCACTCGTCTGTTTGGTCTGTGATTGGCAGCTGTATAACACAATCAGGAGCAGGACAGATGCTAAACTCCATGTTAGGAGTATATATACCACATTACAGTGATTGTTCTGGTGGTTAAAACAGCAAATAGTTACTCAAAGATGTTTTGGTTATAGAGACTTGAAGTGTAATGACATTTGGGCTGACGAAAGAGGCTCGTAATCACCTCTCTGGAGCTTCTCTGTACGTTTGGACGGCCAGGGGCCTCTTTCCCCTGAATTATGCTTGGCAAATACTGTATTTGGAAACGCGGCGGTTACATTGTGCAGGTCTGGCTCCTAACTTCAGCTCTGGCAGGGCAGCAGAAAGTAACGGAGCAGTGTGATGTTGCGTCTTGCAGACATCCTGAGGCTGAAGGCTGTGAGCGTGGGAGTGGTGGTCATCAGAGGAGAAGTGACAGGAAGGTTCTTGGCCATGAACAGAAAAGGACGGCTCTACGGATCAGTGAGTCTTTACCTTTTACAGTCTAGGATCACAAAATACACTTACAATATGAAATCGTGGAACTACTTCCATGATTTTACTGCTGGATTACTTTTTATAGTTACATCTTTAAGACCCTTTTTTTTTAAAACAAAACCAGAGGTGGTAGTAACAAGTTACATTTACTCCGTTACATTTACTTGAGTAAGTTTTGGGAAATGTTGTACTTTTAGGAGTAGTTTTGAATCACTATACTTTTTACTTTTACTTGAGTAGATTTGTGAAGAAGAAACTGTTCCTCTTACTCCGCTACATTAGGCTACGTTGAGCTGTTACTTTTCTTTTATCCCTTTTATCCACGTACGCGTCAATCTCATGACATCACTGGGTGATTCTTTGGGAAAAATGTTTGTTTTTGCATGTTTTGTCACATTTACACAGACTCAAACACACACAGAGTTTCTATGAGTTCATGTTTGTTCTAGTTCTGCTGGTTAAAAAAGAAAAGTACAAAGGCTGGAAATTTTGTGTTACTTGTGCTTAATTTATTTTTTTATTATGTTATTATTTTATTTATTTTATTATTTATTAAAGTACTTGAATTTACTTTAAGATTATTTTAATTTAAGCTATTTTTTATACATTTTAATTTATTTTATTATTTTATTGATTTAATTTGCCTGAAGATGATTATTTTGTACTTTTGTTTGTTTGAATGGTTGTGTTAAAAAAATAAATCAGACGTTACTCAACAGTTACTCAGTACTTGAGTAGTTTTTTCACCAAGTACTTTTTTACTTTTACTCAAGTAATTATTTGGATGACTACTTTTTACTTCTACTTGAGTCATATTATTCTGAAGTAACAGTACTTTTACTTGAGTACAATTTTTGGCTACTCTACCAGCTCTGAACAAAACAAACTCTTTATAAAATCTATTTGTTTAGCAGTAGCTCAGGTAGCACTCATTAAGTCCTCATAGGTTTCTCTTGGCCAGAGTAGGTTTCCACAACCATAACACGGTGGAAAATCCCACTCTAATCAATGACTCCTAGGTAATATATATCCCTGTGAGCAATAATTAATCATGTAAAAAATGACGGATGAGTAACGTGAGATGCCGAGGGATTGCAATCTTGTCTGATAATGTTTAAGTTCCCGCGCGATCGTCAACAGGAACGATTAAAAGCCAATAAAACCACCGTTTCTTCTGACTCTTTCCTCTGTTTTCTTGTCTCAGCAAGCGCTGAACGATGAGTGCTACTTCCTGGAGAAGTACGAGGAGAACCACTACAACACATATCGCTCTCAGAAATACAGATGGTACGTGGCTTTGAAGAGGAACGGCCAGCCTAAAGCGGGACCCGACACCCACCAGGGTCAGAAGGCCGTATTCTTCCTGCCCAGGTCTGCAGGCGTTTGAACACACTTATTAGTCTGAGCAGTGTTGTGCTGGAGGAAGGTTTGTAAAGGTTATGTAAAATCAGTCCATGTTAGTAAAACCTGAGGCAAAGTTAAAAAAAAAAGGTCCAGCTTTATATAAGTGCTGACAATCTAATGTTTGATCATATGAGCTGGGATTGCTCTCAGTTTATAATTACACTCTTTAAACAGCACCAAACAAATATATCAAGCGTCGGTGGTTGTCCTGGTAGGTAATTGAGTGTCTTCTTTGAGCCTTGGTTTGAAATGCCACTGCTGGGAGAACGAAATGTGCAAAACACGAAAATAGCTGGGGACAGATGATGTCTGGAGTGGAGAGAAACAACAAAGCATCGAAAACCAAACTGAATCCAGTGTCTGCACAAGCTATTCTTCAACAGCGTGGCTTTTCTGGGGCGTCTGAGAAGCTGCTACTGTACAAGCTGGAACGACACCTTCTCCTGGGACTACCACACAATATTAGTACAGGGTTAAAACCCAAAACTTTCCAGAGCTGGTATAGTGTCACTATTGTACTGCAATGCAGAGGTGTCAAGTAACAAAGTACAAATACTTCGTTACCTTACTTAAGTAGAAATGTTGGTTATCTATACTTCACTGGAGTAATTATTTTTCAGACGACTTTTTACTTTTACTCCTTACATTTTCACGCAATTATCTGTACTTTTTACTCCTTACATTTTAAAAACAGCCTCGTTACTCTATTTTATTTCGGCCTTTAAAATAAAAGCTATCCAGTTAAATTGCTCCATCCGGATAGAGTGAATTTGGTTGTGGTTGTTTCAGATGTTCTTGTCCAGTTTTGTTCTTACATCCGTTCCCTCAGATTCCTGCAACTAAACTTGGATGTACATTCCAATAAAGGTTAGGATAAATGATAACGTGCCTCTGAAGTTTGACTTTTTGCACCATTACAATACTTATAGGCAACTAGTCATCATATCTGCTGCTCTCTGAAACACATGTTAATGCTCAATAGTACACAGATATGCTTCTTTAATATATTTGCATTATACTAAGATGCATTCATTTTCAATGGCTAAGTAGTTTTGAAACCAGTACTTTTATACTTTTACTTGAGTAAAAAACTTGAGTTGATACTTCAACTTCTACAGGAGTATTTTTAAACTCTAGTATCTATACTTCTACCTGAGTAATGAATGTGAATACTGAAGACACCTCTGCTGCAATGCTTGAGAACGATTGTTTATGGTGACGTTGGAATATAATTATTGATCATAATTATATTGGGTTGATGTGAATCTGTTGTGAAGTTTCAATTCTACAGTCCGTGTTGTTATAATATATATGTTATATATATGTTATAATCTGGGTGTGTGTTCACATAGGTGAGAAACTACTGTGAGGACGTACTGAAAGTGATTTGATTGTGGTTGTGAGTAAGTAGTGCTGGATCAAATGGACCATTCTCTCTCAACTGTTGCACAGCAGTTTCTGTAAAACTGCAAAATAGTATGTTACTGTAACATTATAATATGAATATTGTGAATATTTATTAAGTTTTTCATCTAAAAATAATCATTTTACTCAACACTGAAACACGCTTTCTTAAGATAATTTATGCATATAGTAAAGCAGGAAAAAGGTAACTTGATCACCTTTTCACAAGTAATACATATTGTATTAAATGTATTTAGATATGTCTTATATGTCTGTATTATAAATGAAACCTAAATAAATGGTTGGAATTACTGTAATGTGTTTCTTTCAGATAAAACAAAAGCACAAATATATCGAAGAAAGTGGATGTGAATATTTGTATTTAGTGTTAATTTATAGGAAAACGGGCACATTTTATTACCCGCACATGAAGCAATCCTATGTTTGGCCACAAGATGGCAGCATTGCTTTAGCTTCAGAAGATTTTTTTGTTTGTTTGTTGTTGGCGCTGTGAGAAACAAACTTACTGGTCTATAATGAATTCATGTAGAGAAGACACAAACATTAAAAGTAGAAAACGACTGGAAATGATGGATGACACAAGACACGCAGAAGTAATCTGTCACAAGAACTGACGTGACCAGCAAACAGTTACCTGGGCATTATTTTCAAAACGCTGTATGCACAAATGAATATAACTTGCTAGTTTTATCTCTTTGAAATTATTATTTTTTATCTGTTTATATACATACATATAAATATATACAAATACAGAAATATACACATATACAGTATATACACATTCATATACATATACACATATGTGTATATGTATGTGTATATGTATACATATACATATACATATATATACACACACATGTACACGTACAGATATATATATATATATATATATATATATATATATATATATATATACAGTACGTAATGACAACTACATTTCCCAAATGATCTGATCAGGTGACGGGTGCAAATTTTTTAATTCACAGACAAAGTTTGAGTTGTGGATACAAAGTGTTGGTATCATGTTCAGTGAAGACTCGCTGCTTTTCTCTGGAAACGAATGTAAACCATGAAATTGCGATGCCAGAGTCCACAGAACGACCTCCGTTCACCCCAATCAAAATTTTTCACTACATTTTTTTTGGAGGCAATGGCATTCTTCATCTAATCCATACTTAATGTGTAACAGCTGAAACAGAACATGGCCCAGAACTCTGTTTCTGGGATTGTTGTTCCAGGAAAAGAAAAAAGTCAACTGCAGGAAGCATGCACTGGAACATGGTTTCAAATGTCTGGCATGACTGGAGCTGATTTTGCTTCCATTTCCATATTATTGTGGAATTCGACCAGAGTTGGCCAGAAACATTATGGTGGGATTATTACTTATCCAAGTACCACAGATGTGACAAATTATTATTTCAAACATTGTAATACTGTTGCTCTATATTTTCCAATTTCAGAAATTATTTTCTGAACATGTCATGTCAGACCTGGAAACAGTGCAGCGCGCCAGCTATCCTACGGGGGGTTTCTCTGACGGGAAAAAAGGGATATTTTCATTCTGCTACATTTAAATTGCAGCTCAACACAACGGATTATTACAGCTATATGTGTGTGTGAGATATTTACACAACCATCTCAGCAAGTAGGATTCATGTGAACTGTTCACCCTCTGAGGCAGATTTAGTATTATTTAGTATGGTTATACGGGAAAGGATGGTTACACAGAAGATATTCAAACTTTTTTTCATTCATTTATTTAGGGTTTTTTTTAATAATGCTTCTTGTCTGACCGCAGCTCCAAGCACAGAGAGGAATGTTGAAGAAACCTGGGAGAAAAGGGAGGTTCTCTCAAGTCAGGGGTTGTCTCTTTGAGCTATTTCTTCACTGCTTTAGTTTGGTGATCCAACGAGAGATACGAACGCATGTGTAAAGGCCATGCAGTCACGAGAGCACTGTAGCAAGTGTCTAGCACGGTGGCGGCAGCACCATGCTCTGGGATCATTTCAGAAGAGTGCAGCTCTAATGAATGCTGAATATACTGAGGTGCTTGACCGAGCAAACGCCTACAAATTAGCATCAAAAACTTAAACATTAAAGGCTGAGTTATGGTTCTGCGTCAAAACGAAGCCGTGCCTACGGTGTGTGGTACGCGTCGACCTAGACCACACGCCATCACTGACGCCGTCACTGACGTGCACCTCCCAAAATTTGTAGCTACGCGTGGAGGAGACGCAGACCACACGCAGACGAGAGGGCTGTGATTGGTTCGCTTGGTAGCAACGCATTTCCAGTTTCCGGTTTGAAGCAGTCGTGAACTTTCAGCACTCTTTTTTTCGTGTATGTGTGATTTTTTTTGTTTTGGTTTTTTGCACAGTTGTCCTTATCTCTTTGATTTACTGTGACCGGAAAAAGTCGGATAAACCATTCAGGAAAAGATCGCTAACTAGCGGTCACGGGGGGTACTGCACCGCGACCAAATGGAGAGACGGAGAAGTCAGAAGGGTTCAGGACGGGGTCACGGTGACGGCGTGTGCACAGCGTCGTTTTGACGCAGAACCATAATTCAGGCTTAAATCAGAACAAGTAACAGACACAAGTGAAGAGAAGAAAACATTAAAGCCATCTGAGCTTTACTATTACCTCCAGTGGGGAGTCTCAATGCATTATTTTGCACACACTGAAGATGACCAAAGGCCTTTTTAGTAAGAGCAGAGAAAAGTCCTTTAAAGTAATCTAAATGAGAAGAAATTAAAGCATGGAAACTCATCTATTTCTGGTCCAGTCGTCTTAATTAAGAAGCATTCCTCAAATAGAACATCCAGTTTTAGACCAGAACTTGAGAATGACGGACTAAAGATATTAACTGGTTGAATACAACAGCCCAAAGAGACGATTTACTGCCTGATTTGTGGAAAATACTGCCAGGGGCAATGACTGCACAATCTGTTTGGAGGCAGTTATGTGTTAGCTTTTGGTTGATTGTGAAGCAAAGAGCCTGAGAACTTATGAAACTCAGATCTGCTCAATATAGATCGGAATGAATGCAGGGGAAGACTTTGCTGAATTGGCTGATAACGTTTCCCAGTGGGAGTGGTGAGAACAGAATAGACCCCAGGAAAGAACCCTGAGGGACCCCACATGACAGGCTATCAGCCGCTGACATGGACGGCTTCATTGAAGGCTAACAGAAGGCAAACAGTTGAGGGAACTCACCAGTATAACTGAACTCTTAAGCCGAGGACACACCAACCCGACGTCGCCCGCTGTCTTCCGACTGCTGTGTCGCCTCGCGTCGCCTGTGTCGGGCTGGGTCGGGCTCAAAAAGAAGCACTAGACACACCGCAAATACGACACCCAACGGCCAACTAGCACGTACGTTCTGCGCATGCATGAGAGGTAATTCCCCTCCATACCAGCAGGCAGCGTTAGTCTGTATTCACTCAAAAACAAGGGAAAACCGGAAGCTCTGGGAAGCCGTAAACAAAACAAATAGGCTTCATATTCACACCACATTTCCACACCACTCTCGCTACCACAATGCGTAAGAATAAAGAATCGGCACTGGCGTTGTCAGCCCTCAGCCTTCAGCTTGTGGAAGAAGAAAAGAGGAGGCGGAGGCGAAAAATAAGAAGAAACCGCACCACATGGGTGAAATCATGAATACAACAGCGACAGGTTCAAGGAGCTTACCCGAACCCACTGATTCGCTACCTGAACAGCCAATCACAGTGAGCTGTTTGACCGACGGCCAACGCCGATTCAACATGTCGAATCGGCTGAAAAGCTGCCGACGGGTGGCCGACCTGTGGCGACGTGCGGGACACACCGGGGAAACTAGCCCGACAGACGCGCACAGACGCTCACCGACGGCCCGACGGCCGACAGTCGGCTTGGTGTGTCAGGGCCTTTACAGTTCTGTTCAACCAAGTGGTCAAATCTTTTCATCCGATCAGTTAATTGGTGAAGATGTGAGGCAGAATCTGGACGTCTCACACGTCCATCACCAGGTCACGTGAGGTCACGTGAGACAAGCAGACACTCCACCAATCAACCTAACATGTACGTCTTGTCTTTCCCCTCCATTGCTGTTGCTTTGCAAAGAAAAGTCAGGCCGTTGACAGAAAGAACGTTTGAGAAAGCAGAGAAATTAAGAGAAAGATATGTTAGATTTAACCACAGATATCTTTTGTCTCTGAAAAGTGTTTCATATATATCTATCTAGATAACACACAAGGGAAAAAAGAGGAAACGACCTTTAGGACCCTGACCTCTCTCTCTCTCTCTCTCTCTCAGACACACACACACACACACACACACACACACACACACACACACACACACACACACACGCACACACACACACACACACACACACACACACACACACGGACCTGGTTGGCCATTGGCCTGCTGGGCTGTGCAGGGCAGGAAGGGAATCATTCACTGTAAACTGAACAAGGAATGGCTTCCTCTGGGAGTCCCCTAGCCTGACAGCGGCCAAGATCCCTGCAACACAAACCACTCTAGCAGACGCACACACACACACACACACACACACACACACACACACACACACACACACACACACACACACACACACACACACACACACGGATAAACACATACACACCCTGGAACTGAGACACATTCTCTCATCTGTTACTCGTCTCTCTTTCCTCGGTCCCATCTTGCCTTTCTCTCCCTTCCTGCCTGTCTCTCAAATTCCATTAACCTCCATCTCGGTCTTATTGCTTTTTTCTCCACAATTTTCGAAAAGGCCTCTCTATCTTCTTTTCTTTCTTTCTTCTTTTTTTTTAACCACATAGCTTTTCTGTTTTCTTTTTTTCCTCTCTTTTACATTCTTTCATCACTTCCCTCTTCATAATCTTCAAATCAGAGAAGTTTAACTGTGTGCGGTGTGAATAAAAGGGGAAACAGGGAACATTTTGGAACGACCTGATTGGTCAGATATTGATTTGAAGAAGTGAAAACCACCCAGTGAATATGTGTCTCCAGAAGCATGCCGTTGAAACGCAGCAGTGCTTCTTTAAATTAGGACATGTCACCGTGTCTCCGTGCTCCTGCTTCTCTTTCATCCTGCTCAGCTGGTTTCGTAATGAAAACAGAAATGCTTTGTCAGTGTTGCCGTATGCAAGCTATTCCTGTCACCTTTCTCCTCCACACAAGCCACCGCTCACACACGCACCGCAACGGAAACAGGGGATGCATATCTGTCAGCTGATCCAACTGGAAACGCTGACACCGGTATCCCCATCTGCCGCCGCTTTCTGAGACGAGTGGTGGGAGGATGGGGGGGGGGGCAAGCATTCTGACAACCCAGAGAATCGCCCGGATGTTTGTGGTTTGCCCTACAGCAACTGTTTTCCCAATAGGAGATTTGTGCTGGATGGACACATTCTGAGGGCAGCAAACACGCAGCTTTCCGTCCCCAGCGAGAGCAAATGGCATTAGTCAACCGCTGGGCTCTGCAGCGCGGAGCAGAGAGCAACTTACACAGTTGGGAGGAATAAAAAACAGAAGAAAAAAGATACATCACTGTAAAATGAGAGGGGGAGAGAGTCCCGGTGGATTATGCCGCCCTCATCGTGCACATGGCACCCACTTGGGCCATTTATCCTTCACTTCACTGGGGCCCAAACAAGACGGAAGGAAAGAGAAGGAACTTTGACTTTACAA
This sequence comes from Cololabis saira, assembly GCF_033807715.1. Classification (NCBI taxonomy): domain Eukaryota; kingdom Metazoa; phylum Chordata; class Actinopteri; order Beloniformes; family Belonidae; genus Cololabis; species Cololabis saira. The sequence goes on along the minus strand of NC_084600.1, from coordinate 4,997,462 downwards.
CATGGCCAGAGTTGGGGAGAGGAGCCAAAAATTGTACTCAAGTAAAAGTACTGTTACTTCAGAACAGTGGTGTAAAGTAACGAAGTACAAGTACTTCGTTATTGTACTTAAGTAAGATTTTTGAGAATTTGTACTTTTATTGATACTTTCATTTTTCTGTACTTTTACTTTTACTTCGTTACATTTTCAAGGAAAAAATCGTACTTTTAATCCGCTATATTTGATATTCCGCTATATTTGATCTGGACACGTCGTTACTCGCTCTCACAGTGTGAGAACAGCACAGCGGGGGCTGATTTATGGTTCCGCGTTACACCGGCGCAGAGCTACGGCGTAGGGTACGCGGCGACGCACACCCTACGCCGTAGCCTACGGCGTAGGGTGTGCGTCGATTTAACGCGGAACCATAAGGCGGACGGGAAGGAAGGGGGGCGAGTGAATTGCCCGTGATTGCCCGGCGGCGGGTCCGTGACGAGACACCTTTAATACCGTTAATATTATAGATCCATGCGAGACACCTGGGGTGGACGGGGAGACTTGGCCTCCCCGAGAAGGAGACGCATCTCCCGGGAGAGTTGCGCCGCAGAGGCGGGCCGGAAAGGCCGGAGGAACCGCCGTCGCGTCGAGGACGAATGAAGACTGAAGCCTGAATTATCGGTACGCGTTAAATCGACGCAGAGCCTACGCCATAAGGTACGGCGTAGGGTACGCGGCGAAGCGCACCGTACGGTGCGGGTCGCCGGGTACCCTACGCCGTAGCTCTGCGTTGGTGTAACGTGGAACCATAAATCAGCCTTGAGCGGCAGCCGACGCTCAAGCCGACAAAATTAAAATGGGTTAATGGAAACAAACGCTAAAGGGGTCATAATAATATCACCATTATTTAGAGTTGTAAGCAAATTCTTGGATTCTTCATTTCTTTGCAATCCTTTTGAAAATAATTTTGTACTTTGAATTTTGTACTTTGTACTTTTTACTTTTGTACTTAAGTACATTTTACACCATGTACTTTTGGTACTTCATTATATTTAAGTTGAGGTACTTTTATACTTTTACTTAAGTAATGTTCTTAATGGGTACTTTTTACTTTTACTTAAGTAATTTTCAAGCAGAAAATTTGTACTTTTACTTAAGTACAATATTTTTGTACTTTTTCCACCTCTGCTTCAGAATAATATGACTCAAGTAGAAGTAAAAAGTAGTCATCCAAATAATTACTTGAGTAAAAGTAAAAAAGTACTTGGTGAAAAAACTACTCAAGTACTGAGTAACTGTTGAGTAACGTCTGATTTATTTTTATAACACAACCATTCAAACAGACAAAAGTACAAAATAATCATCTTCAGGCAAATTAAATCAATAAAATAATAAAATAAATTAAAATTAATAAAAAATAAAAAATAGCTTAAAATAAAATAATCTTAAAGTAAATTCAAGTACTTTAATAAATAATAAAATAAATAAAATAATAACAGAATAAAAAAATAAATGAAGCACAAGTAGCACAAAATGTCAAGCCTTTGTACTTTTCTTTTTTAACCAGGCAGAACTAGAACAAACATGAACTCATAGAAACTCTGTGTGTGTTTGAGTCTGTGTAAATGTGACAAAACATGCAAAAACAAACATTTTTCCCAAAGAATCACCGAGTGATGTCATGAGATTGATGCGTACGTGGATAAAAGGGATAAAAGAAAAGTAACAGCTCAATGTAGACTAATGTAGCGGAGTAAGAGGAACAGTTTCTTCTTCACAAATCTACTCAAGTAAAAGTAAAAAGTATAGTGATTCAAAACTACTCCTAAAAGTACAAAATTACCCCAAACTTACTCAAGTAAATATAATGGAGTAAATGTAACTTGTTACTACCACCTCTGAACATGGCAGATAAGATAAGTGTGAGGTTTTATGAAAGCCGCACTGTATTATGTCTCTTACTGATAGGGACGCTCTTGTGCCTTTGGAGTTCCCATGAAGAGTGTTGGCGTCATTGTCCACTCACTGCAGCTACAGTACACTCATGCTGAGACCCCACATGTCCTCATTTCTTTCCTGACAGAAGACCAGGTCCTCATGGGAAACCAGTGGGTTGGTGGGGATAACTCACATCACGCATCTTTGATTAAGAAGAGGGACATCCTACGTCTTGCTTTGTTTTCCCATTTCCTTTTAGTGTTTACTTTTGGTTTTGGATTCTTTGACTTGTCCAGCAGTTCCAGTAACAGCCAAGGGAAATGTCATTACTGCGTCTGCCCCAACCCAACAAAAGGTATGAATTAAAAAGAGATAACGAAAGATAACGACACCAGATCACAAAAGAATAAAAGCATGGTGACTCTTTCATTTACTTTGACTTTTATTTCTTTGCTAACCATATGAACCCAAAATATTTTAATTCTTTTTCGCATAAACGTAATTTAATTTGTTAATATACATCCATTTTTACATTTGAGGCCTGTCAAACATTCCCAAAAAATGTAGGACAGTAATGTCTTTCCCCTTTTGCGCGTGCAACAACACAGGGGTGTCCCTGTGGCACCTTTTGTTTGAAAGTAGTTCCTAGAGTATCCAAATGTAGATTTGGAGGGCGGGCGTTCTGCTATCAGGCACCATTACTATGGAACCAACTTCCAATCTGGGTTAAGGAGGCTGACACCACCTCCACCCTTAAAACTAAACTTAAAACCTTTCTGTTTAGTTAAGCCTATAGTTAGTGTTTAGTAAACCTCTAGCTGGTGTTGGTAAATCTCTAGGTAGTGTAAACTCTAGTGTGTTAGAGTCAGTAGTCATAGTTGCAGCTATAGAACAAGACTATAATAGTTAGTCTCAAATATAGCTTGGTGGTAGATATGCTGCTATAGGCTTATGCTGCAGGGGGGCACCGACATGATCCGCTGGGCGGTGCCTCTCACCTTTCTTCTCCTCTCCTCTTCCCTTCCTCTCTTCTCCATTTCCATTTTTCTTTATTATAAATATCTCATAACCATCATTTTTGTCCATCGTTCCTGTAGTTTCTTGTGCTGGCCCCCCTTTTTCTCTTTTGTGCATGTTTGCAGGCCGGAGCTTCGGGAGCTGCGTGCTGGCCTGCGGTCCTGGTCACCCCCTCTGGTCATCCCACTGCTGCTTCCACCTGCCTGCTGTGCTGCTGACGTCCCCGACTCGCCCAGTCTGGCCCTCGGCAGGAGGGTCCCCCCTTATGGTCCAGGTCCTGGTCCAGGTTTCTTCCCTCCTAAAGGGGAGTTTTTCTTGCCACTGTTTGGCTTAAGGTTTTTCTCCCACCAGGGGAGATTTTACCTGCCATTGTTTATGTAATAATTGCTCGGGGGTTTATGTTTATGTTTATGTTCATGTTCTGGGTCTCTGGAAAGCGTCTAGAGACAACATCTGTTGTATTAGACGCTATATAAATAAAATTGAATTGAATTGAATTGAAAGTTGGCCACAGGTTCTGAGTTGGAGACGGGTCTGGACCAGAGGCCGGTCCAGGATCTACACCCTTCTGCTGCAGCCAGAAGGGTGTAGAATGTGGTCTGCATTATCTTGTTGAAAAAGCATGGACATGCTGAGGAAAGATGTCATCTCAAAGACGACATATGCTGCTCTCACATATCAACATGCTGCCATCAAGGAAGTGATTATACGACCCCAGAACTTCACAAAGAATCTAAAAAGCCTGAACTTTTCTGGGAAAAATTCAAATAAGTGTCCCATTTTGCTGAGAAAAGTCTTAAGTGGCATTTGTGGTTCACATTGACACCCTGTCTGCAACGGTGGACCCAAATAAAAAGAAATACCGACTGACCCCGCATTTATGTCTAAGTTTGTTTGGTAGTTTGTAATTTCAGCCGGTCAACTCTAGCAATAAAACTCCAAATGCTTTTTTAATGATACAACACTTGAGTTTACCATCCAGTCTCCACTCTAATCAGTCCCCGATTATTAGCAATACTACTACTGTTATTTAGCAGACGCTTTTATCCAAAGCGACTTACATCTGAGAGAACAAACACAACATTTCACCCATGTAGAAAAGAAGGGTAAAGGGCCTTTCCCAGGGGCCCACGGTTCATCTTGGCTGCCAATCCGGGGCCTGAACCTGGGTTCTCCAGAGCCAAGCCCACCTCTGTAGCCACTAAACTACCACTCCGCCTAGTTATATAATCAGCCATATAATTAGTCAGAAAAAACCCTCCACAGAATCAGAGTTTACGCGTCGAAGACGAGGAGGAGGTGGGATTGGAGGAGCAGCGGTGAGCTTAGTAGATGTGTGAGGAATTGGTGGGTCAGACCGATGCATGAGATGAGTTAACTGGAATAAACCGTGCAGATGGGTGAGAGCAGGCATAAAACACCCGCTAGAGGTGGTTACTTCATTCGTGTGCTGTCCGTTCGATGTCCTTCTGGACAATGATGTCTGAATGTGCAGTAGCAGGAGCTCCCAAAGTGTCCTGCATTTGACCGAAAACAAACCCAGAAGATTTTCAGATGAAGGTTTCATAGCTGGTATCTAAATTTGATTGATACGGTGTGATATCCATCCATCCATCCATCCATCCATCCATCCATCCATCGTCCGCCGCTTATCCGTTCCCCGGTCGCGGGGGCAGCAGTCTCAACAGAGATGCCCAGACTTCCTTCACCCCAGACACTTCCTCCAGCTCTTCCTCCAGCTCTTCCTCCATCACTTCCTCCAGCTCTTCCTCCATCTCTTCCTCCAGCTCTTCCGGGGGGAGTCCAAGGCGTTCCCAGGCCAGCCGAGAGACATAGTCTCTCCAGCGTGTCCTGGGTCTTCCCAGGGGTCTCCTCCCGGTGGGACATGCCTGGAACACCTCCCTAGGGAGGAGGGACATGCCTGGAACTCCTCCCTAGGGAGGAGGGACATGCCTGGAACACCTCCCTAGGGAGGAGGGACATGCCTGGAACACCTCCCTAGGGAGGCGTCCAGGAGGATCAGATACAGATGCCCGAGCCACCTCAGCTGACTCCTCTCAATGTGAAGGAGCAGCGGCTCGACTCCGAGCTCCTCCCGGGTGACCGAACTCCTCACCCTATCTCTAACGGAGCGTCCAGCCACCCTGCAGAGGAAACTCATCTCGGCCGCTTGTATCCGCGATCTCGTCCTTTCGGTCACTACCCAAAGTTCACGACCATAGGTGAGGGTAGGTGCGTAGATTGACCGGTAAATCGAGAGCTTCGCCTTTCGATTCAGCTCCTTCTTCACCACGACGGTCCAGTACATCGACCGCATAACTGCGGACGCTGCACCGATCCGTCTGTCAATCTCCCGCTCCATCGTTCCCTCACTCGTGAACAAGACCCCGAAATACTTGAACTCCTCCACCTGAGGCAGGTGTCACACGATGGAGTGTGATATCCAACATACAGTTATTTTGGATGCATATACTACTACTACTACGACTGTCATTTAGCAGACGCTTTTATGCAAAGTGACTTACATCTGAGACACACACACCATAGAGCAATTAGGGTTAAGGCCTTGCTCAGGGGCCCAGGGTGGTTCATCTTGGTTGCCATTCCTTGGTTGAACCTGGTCCTCCAGACCCAAGCCCTCTGTAGCCACTAGACTACCACCCCCCATATGCTGTTGAAAGCTATTTAATCATGAAGTCAAATATGTTCGATTTTAAGGGGAATTGGAACATTTGCCGTGCAACCACTTACAAGCATAGTTAGTTTAGTGTATTTCGGGTTTTTTTGTTTTTTTTCTCACGTATCATTCTGTACCTTGAAATTTAACCACAGCGCCAACACAGGAAGCAATGAGCCGTGTGTGTGGGAACATAGAAAGTTGAGTCAGGATCGCACAAATATCCTTAAAAGCTGTGACAGATGGACGATTATGGATGGGGCGATTGTTTCCTCACACCTGCATCCAGTAAAACTTGTGCACACACACATTCCCACACACTCAGTGTGACTCTCTAAATCACTGCTTGTACATCCGCAAATATGGAAAGACTGTCATCCATTGTTTTAGTTAAGAATGCACACACAGACACACACACACACACACACACACACACACACACACACACACACACACACACACACACACACACACACACACACACACTGGCCTGTGTGCTCAGCTGTGATGTCTCAGATTGCTCTTGCACAGCGATGACGCCTGCGACAGTCAAAAATATCTTCAATGGAATGGTTGGCTGTGATGTCAGATCACTTTCTCTTTTCTTTCACTTGTTTTTCACCTGCGTGTGGTTCACGCTACTCGTGGGCTGCGAGCCAGACGTGGGTCAAACACAAGCAGTTGTGGAGAAGATGACAACCGATGCCTCGTCATATCCAAGAACACCTCAGGCGCTGATGGAGTCTGCTTTAAATACCTTTTATCTGCGTGTCTTTCCAAGGAAATGTGACATTTTGGACTTCCCTGTGACGTTCAGAGCAGAGGAAAAGCCCAATCCTCAAACTACGTATAAAATAAAAATAAGTTATCTGGAAAATTGTCATCAGGAAAATTGCCACTTTCAAAACCATTCCTGCCGAAGAAGAAGAAAAAACAAGAAGAAGAAGAAGAAGAATGGGTGTATGCTCAACTTGTTTGACTGTAACTGTTCTGCTTAAAAGATATTATGAGTAAACTTTTAACATTTACATCAACCATTAGAGTCGTCTACAGTTTGTTTTCAAATTGTTTTCTGATTTTTCCATCTGAACTTTCATCAAGAAATGATTCAGTTGAAGAGCAGCAACTTTCAGAGCCAGTTTTATTTCTGGAGCCTTTTCTGCGTCTGTGATCAGCATGCTGATCCAGCCAAGTTAAAAGAGACCAACTTTATGACTTTATGCTCGACATACCTCATGAACCCTTTAATCTAACCAGAAAGTTCAGCCCTGCATTTGGTTGTTCCTTTTATCGTTTTCTATTATTGTTGCATTTGATTATATGGTTTTTCTGGTGTGTTTTCTGGGAGCTCGGGGTGTTTTATCTTGTACTGCTGCACCTCGTAGTTCCTGGAGACTTTTTGGGATAAATTAGTCTTAATCGGCTGTGTTGGTGCCTGTTTTTTAGATGTTTTTAATGCACCGGCAGGAACAAATGACCCCATTCGACTGATGAAAGTAAAGGCATGACCTCACCAATGTCAGGGTTAAGGTGAAAAAAATCCATACAGGCCCCCTCCCCCGGAAGTTGTCATGGAATAAATCTTATTCTGGTAGTACATGCGTAAGCAAAGCCATTACTCCCACTCCTCTGTGCGTCGCTGCCCAGTATCCTTTCTGGGAAACAAATGCTTAAGTTGAAACTCTTGTCTCTTCCTCTTCCCTTTCCCCTTCCTGCCATTCAGAACATGAATAAGAAAAGGAGAAAAAAAAGAGGAAAAATAGATCTCAGAACAAACAGCTGAAGCCTATTTATGGCAAATATCTAACATTCCACACATCCCTGATATGTCATCGTGTTTGGTTGTGGCTGAGACCATGTCATTGCAGGATATTGCGGCTTCCTCTCTTTTTTTTTATGCCTCACTCACTCCTTATTTTATTCGGCTGCCACTTCCTTTCCGCTCTGTTTTTAGGCAACATCCTTTCTGTGTGTTCCCAGACCAGAGGAGCAGCTATAATTGTTCACTCATTCTCCAAGTGGAATGTCAAAAAGCGACGCGGCCTTTTGAAGCGCCGTATTGTTTGCTGACCTGAGGCGTTTCGGGGGAGGGGACTTAGGCGGGAACACGGAAAAGACTTGCAAAGTCAGAAATGCCAAAAAAAAAAAAAGACACAAATCCAAGTTGTTATCGGATTATATGTGCTTTTGGAGAGGATGCAACTGTTGGGTGGATTGAACTTGAACCTGCACCATAATTTCCCAGTAGAAGCATATGAACAGCTGGCCTACGCTCCCGGACAGATGGTGAAGTTTTACGGTAGTGAAAATAATAGCAATTATCGTTTTGTTAAATACACATTATACAGCTTATATAACAGTTAGTACAGTTTTCTTTTGGCCCTTGGTGTAACCTCAGACTGCAGTCAGAGTTTCTTCTTCATGAGGCCCGTCAGAGTTAACGCATTAATAACGGGTTAATGCAAATTATATTCAATGCAAGTATTTTTTTTTAAACTTGAAATTAACACACATATGTTTCAGGAAATATGACCTGCAGTTTAGAGAAACAAGAACAGCTGGTTTACGCTCCTGGACAGGTGGCAGCTGTAAAATACAACGCAGGACAACTCGATTACGTGGCAGACTGGTTCTCTGAGGATTGGTTTTGAGCTGTTTTTCCCCTATAGACTGTAAAATACAAAAAAAACAAAGAATATATACTTTTTCCTCATACGAAGCATCGTCATGTTGCTCTGGAAGCTGATGGGAACACACGTCAATCAAAGTTACCTGTAGACACTGATTCAATTCAATTCAATTCAATTCAATTCAATTCAATTCAATTCAATTCAATTTTATTTATATAGCGTCTAATACAACAAAAGTTGTCTCTAGACGCTTTCCAGAGACCCAGAACAATTATTACATAAACAATGGCAGGTAAAAACTCCCCTAGTGGGAGAAAAGCCTTAAGCCAAACAGTGGCAAGAAAAACTCCCCTTTAGGAGGGAAGAAACCTGGACCAGGACCTGGATCATACTGAGAGCCAACCATCTAATTTCCGGGTTGAGGCTCTTGCAGAATAAAGATTAATTGCAGTTCCTTGACTGGCCACTAGAGGCTGGCTCCAAAAGCGAGTCCATTTCCATTCACACCAAATTTAAGAGCAGAAGAGCAGGAAAAACAACATATCTACAGCCTGGTTCAAAAAACGTGTTGGTCTCAGTCATTTGAGTTCACATCCATGACAACTCTGAGGGGAGAGAATCTTTTTGTACCACGCCAGGAGAGTTTATTTCAAGCAATACACCTACTCCTAACATGAGTGATTGACAATCGGCTCAACCAATTGCTAGCCACTATCACGTCCTTATCCGTAATTTTCATGCTACCTTGCTTAGTGAAGTAATCAGCAGTTCGTATTAATCCAGGGTTGGCTAAACGCGACAGCCATTTTTACATTTTGCATCCGAGTCAACATGTGAAACAGGATATTCCGCTGTAAACTTCTGCTGGCAGCTCTGCAGATTTACAAATGGGTTATGTGACTCAATGCTTCAACGTTTTTTACAGTCTGGTGGATTTTAATTGTTATTATATAATTAACATGTTGGTGCAAAAACAGAGATTACTGCTGCGTTTAGCCTACGCTGCGTTAGTGTTAACTGCTGGTTAGAGGCCATGATGGCTAGCCATTGGTTGAGCCAACTGTCAATCAAAAAGGTGCACCTCATATTAAACATAAATGTAGTTATCTGATGTAGTTAACAAAAATAAACCCCTGTCAGCATGAACTGAAACTTTTTTTTTAACCAGGCTTTTTATTAAAAACTGCTTAAAAAGGAGCAAATGTTTATTTATGCATCCTTGTGTTACACTAACTTAAATCGACATCAGTTGTTGCTTGTTGGACCAAAGTTTGACTTCTCTAGACGTTCAGGATAATTGTCTGCTCCTGTATTATTGCAATTTTTAAAATATGTTAAGGTAAACAGAACATTATAAGACATTATTTGTGCCACTAACTGTAATTAATTGGGAGTTAACTAAGAAAATCTTGATCTCGTAGCCCTTGGGGTTGGGGGTCGGCTTGGGGGGTCTGGGGCGCGGGCCTCTGGTGGCCCCTGGGGGGCGGTGGGTGGGGCCGCGGGGTCCTGTCCCTGGCCGGTGGGGGCCTTGGGGGCCTGTGGGGGGGGGTACCTCATGGCGGTGGGGGGGGTGGCTGGGGAGGGCTCGGGCGGGGGGCGGTGGCTTGGGCGTCTCCGGGCCTCCTGGGGGGGGCTGGGCCGTGGACGTGGGGGTCCCACCCGGAGGGCCCGGTCCTCCCTGGGTGGGGGGTGGCTGTCTGCGCTGGGGGGGCATTGCTGCCTTGGTCCTCCGTCGCTGGGCGGGGGCCAAGTGCCCCTGCGGATGTGGGGACTCCGTGACCCTTGGGGTGTCCGCCGGGGTGGCCTCGGGGGGGGGTGGGGCCGGGTCCGGAGATCGGGCCTCCCCTGACCGGGGGGTGCACGGGCGGGCGCGGCGGCGGGGTGGCGCCATTCCCAGGTATCTATGTCTTATGTTGTCAGTATGAATGGGAGGATGTTGGACCGTTTCCCCCTCCGTCTGGGGGCTCCGGCGGCTCCGGGGGCGCCCGTGGAGGTACGGTGGGGCCCTGGCCCGGCTCGGGGGGCCGGCCCCCGTCTACTGGATGGCCGGTGGGGGGACGCGGGTGTCTTATCAGGGCCAGCTTTGCTGGTCCTGCCTCCTGGCTTCGGCCTCCGCTCCCCCTCTTGCCCCCCCTACACGATTCATACGCACATAGGCGAAAGGCGGGGGGTCCGGGTCGTGGGGGGCACTGTCCCGCGTGGCCCGGCACTCCCCGCCTCACGGTTTTAACAGCAAACTAGACACTGCACATTCAACACTTTATAAATACACTTGACAAGGACACGTAGTTCGGGAGGGGGGGGGGTCGGTGTCAATCGATACTTGGCCCTCCCTCCTCCCTGTTTTTATGGCATTAATCACATGCACTCAACACAAGGGGCGGGAGGGGGTCCCACATCACCCGCGTTCCCTCACCGGCCTGGGCCTCGGACGGGTGGGTCGGGTTACCCGGGCCTGGCGGGGCCCGCCGTGCAGCCTGGGGTGCCTTCTGGCGGTGCTGGACCCCCCCGGGGAGGGGGAAACGGTGCGTGATTGTATGTCTGTGTCGGTGAGAATGCGGTATGGAAGGGTCCTGCCATGGAGGATTTGAGCCTCCATTGGCAGGACATCAAAAACTTAATAATTTATCAATATTATATTATACAAAGATGGTTATTATTATTATTATTATTATTATTATTAGTATTATTATTATTATTATGTATAGTATATTATATTATTATTAGTATAGGTATCGGATAGGTGAATGGATGAATGATTGGGATGCCTGGGTCTGGGGCCCTCCGTTGTCAGGCCTGCGCGGGTGTCGCCTTGTTGGGGGGTTCCCTCTCTCCGGGCCCGTCTCCGGTCCCCCCCGCTGCCTCTACGGCGGGGCGCCCCTCTGGTCTTGGAGGGACACTTTCGTGGGGGACGGGTGCGCCTGCCCGCGTCGGCGGCCGGGGCGGCTCTGTCTCTCCGGGCAGGCTGGCCCCCTGCCGGGTGGGGGTCGTTGGCCTGAAGGGTGAGGGCCTCCTGGCCACGTGTCCGGCCCGGACCGGGTGGCCGGGGATTGCCTGGGTCGCGGTCCGCCGCCGCGGGATCCCTGGCTGCTTCTTTCCGCGCCGTGGGGGCCCCGCCCGCGGGCCCCCTCGGCCGCCGCCGGGCGGGGGGGGGGCCTCGCAGGCGGTGGGTTGCCTCCCTCCTACTTCTCCCCTCTGTGGGGTTTGCCGGTGGCCTGGGTTCCGGGCTCTTCCTTGTCGGCCTCTGGTCTCGCGGGTGGCGGGGTCGCTCCCCCCCCTCCCCCACTATAGATACACTTCAGGTGGAGCTTTGTTTGGTTTATTACACACACACACACACACACACACACACACACACACACACACACACACACACACACACACATACACACATATAGTCATTTAGTCACATGCACACACACACACACACACACACACACACGCATGATCATATACATACACACACACACACATAGACATACACACTGGCTTGTTCACCTGCATGCTGGCTCTCTAGTTTTTGGGTTTAGGTAGCGGTAGCGATAGCTTAGCTCAGACTGCGATCAGATCTCAAGATTTAGGTCGATTGCTGTTCGTGTTTTGGTTGGCTCCGTGCCGGTTTCGTGCTTTGTTTGTGGTTTTTTGTTGCAGATTTCCAGTGCTTGACGTGTGTCTCCGTGTGTTCCTGCTTCCTGGATTGGCAGTGGATGTCGTCACCCCCCCCCCCACCCCCTCCCCCCCCAAAAAAACCAAAAAAAAAAAAAAAAAAAAAAAACACTGGGTTTGTATGTGTATATTTATGTATGTGTACGCATATGTGTGCGTATATATATGTATATATTACATATAGTAATAATGCACATATATACACTTTTGGTTTCTACCGTCATGGTATCAATCAATAATATGTGTGCAGACAAGGTTAAAAAAAAAAAAAAAAAAAAAAAAAAAAAAAACTAAGAAAATCTTTCCATCAAACACGATTAAAAAATGTAATTGATTGACAGCCCTGGGGCCTCATTTATAAAAGAGTGTGTAGGATTCATACTAAAAGTGCACGTAAAGCCAAAAGCCGAAAATGGCGGGTGCAAAAAAAAATCTGGATTTATAAAACCACGTGCACGCACACTTGCACGCAATGTTCGCTTTATAAATCACAGTCCCGTTGGAAGGTTGCGCAGGTGAATTCGCCTCATATCCCGCCCTCTACACGCCCACATTATACCATAAATGGGCAATGCAAAGAAGTTAATGACTGTATTTGCATATAAATGAGCCTGCTGAGCATGCGCAGCAGCTTCCTGCAGTCTGTTTGGGCGTCAGGATGAATGAGACGTGTCGAGCCACCGTGCCACTAAATCTCACGGAGACTGAGATGGAGATGTTGTGGATGAGGTGGAGGACAGGAAAACCACATTATTTGGTGGTCACAGTAAAAGTAGAAAAAGTATATAAATAGCATAAAATAAAGCGAGTGAGTGGCAGCACGCCGTTGCTGCGCTAAACGCCGTGAGTGCCTGGGGACAGGGGGGACATGCCCCCTCCCCCACTTTTCAAAATCGTGTTTTTGTCCCCCCCACTTTTTACAGTTTAAAAACTAGCGGTAGGCTCAGCCTGTAATTGCAAATCATCAAGACACCCTGTGCGAAGGCGATGCGAAGACGGCCCGGCAGCCCCGCACCCCCCCCTCCCCTCCCCTCAGTGCTACTCAGGGCGGGTTTATGGTTCCGCGTCACACCAACGCAGAGCCTACGGCGTAGGTGCGCGTCGAGGTGTACCCTACGGCGTAGGCTCTGCGTCGTTTTAACGCGGAACCATAAATCATTATTATATTATAAGTCTGATATGTGATGACATTATTAAGAGCATGACATGAATCTGGCTACACTGGGATAGATGGATAGTGGTACTTGGGAACCCTGAAATTCATAAAAAAAAAAAAGAGGCATAAACAAGTGGAACATCAGGATGGATATTCAAGTTTGCCTCAAGGACTAGCTGTGCAAAGTTCAAGAAAATACAAAAAAAGTTAAATAAATAAATAATCAACACCTCAGACTCTCCAGGTTAGTTGGTGTTCAGTATGACACGTTGTGTGTTTTTGTCTGTCTGGACAGAGGCTTTGCTTTTTTTAAATCATTCAGTACACGATGTCCAGGCAGTTTTTGTTATTATTCACCACTAAAATAACCAGCACTGTATGACTACCCTCTTTCACTTTGTCATTCAGTTAAAAACAAAAACATAACCTCCTTGTTACTCCGAGACCTTCTCTCTCTCTCACTCACACACACACACACACACACACACACACACACACACACACACACACACACACACACACACACACACACACACACACACTGGCATTGCCTGGGGCCCAGAGTGTACAGTTACTCACATTGTCAGGAAGCGGAGGTGCAGCGGTATGACATCACCTTATCATCTCCTGTGGGCCCATGGGAAGACCGGAGGGGGAAGAGACAGGGAGAGAACAGAGCAGACACAGCTCACGAGATAAGAACCAAAAACTGGACAGACAGAAGTGTAAAAGGAGACAAAAAGAGGTTAAATGTTCGGGGAATGTGTCAGAGAAAAATATGACAAACCAACTTTCTTGTTCCTGTGACATCTGCACACAAACTCACACCTACAAGATCTACTTAAGCAGAACACTGTAGTTGGTGTTTAAATCCTGTGTGCCCGGGAAAGAGGTCAGCATCAGGAAATAAACAGTGTACTGGGTTTAATTACCCATAGAGGCCAACTGACATTGAACCGAGACCAAATACTTCCCTCCTACTGTATATAAACAATGTTACCCAAATGTGGTTGCATCATCTGAAGTGTGTACTGTAGCTGAACATGTTGTTAACACATCAATTCATAAATATGTTAGTGAACCAGGAAATAACACAAAGTAAATATAAGAAAACAAATATGATGTTAAACCATGAAAAGTTAATTAGTCAACATAAATATAGAGCCATGTTTGCAAGAATAACTGAATATGAATTATACTGAATGACTTCTTTATATATCATGACTTTGATTTCAAGTTCCGAACAGAAACCAGACAACAAGCTGTTGAGTTCACATCCTTTTCAAACAGCTGTATTTAAATCTACCTTTTAGTGTCAGTTGCTTATCACGTGCTACAGCTTTGAACTGCAGCTCTTTGAGCTGGACGCTCCTTCTCCCCTGCACTGCACTGTAATGCATTGACCTATGAATTTGCTGATTTTTTGACAATCCATTGTAGTGGATTATGATCAATTTGAATTTGTGTTGATTTTTGTAAACTGTGATAAAAAAAGCCAATGACGAAAGATTTCTATTATTTCTATGATTTCTATTATTTCTAACCCTAACCCTAACCCTAACCCTAATTCCTTTTTTGACATCATCCAGTCAGTATTGGGCCACACATGCATCGGGCCTCTTTCTGTCCTTTGGTATATTGGTGTCATCAACTCTTTGTGCACAACCATTTTGGACTCTCACACTAACTGTCTGAGCCTTGGTTGAATTGCTCCACCTACACTTTTAGCAGGGCTTGTTTGCAAGTTTATAAAACATCTTTTATGGGAAAAATAAATATTTGTCCTTAGATCATTTTTAGTAACCCCTATTGATCTTGAGTGTCCTCTACCTTGGAAGTGCTGCATGTTTTAGACCTGTTTGAGCCCATTTCAGTGTCTTGTCTCTCTGAGGTTCCACAACCTTCAAAACTACCTTTCAGATAACGTCTCCTCTTATCTCTTGAAGGATGTTTTTGGCACTATGGGGCAGGGCCGGTTTTTGCTATGGGCAATATGGGCGACTGCCCAGGGCGCAATCTGGGTGGGGGCGCACGAGCGCTCTCAAAAAAAAAAGAAATTTGCTCTGACAGTTCCATCTCAAATCTATTCATTGGGGTGTTATTGTCACATCAACTTGCTGCTGCTGAGAGTCGTGTGTGTGTGTGTGTGTCATAAGAGCACCCCCCCCCCCCCCTTTCAAGGAAGTATTTGAGAGTGAAGCCTGAATTATGGTTCTGCGTCAAATCGACGCCGTGCACACGCCGTCACCGTGACGCCGTCGTGAACCTTCGGACTTCTCCGTCACTCCATTTCGCTGCGGTGCAATACCAGCTGTGACCGCTAATTCGCAATCTTTTCCTGAATGGTTTATCCGACTTTTTCCGGTCACAGTAAATCAAAGAGATAAGGACAACTATTGTGCAAAAAACCAAAACAAAAAAAATCACACATACACGAAGAAAAGAGCGCTGAAAGTTCACGACTGCTTCAAACCGGAACCGGAAATGCGTTGCTTCCAAGCGAACCAATCACAGCCCTCTCGGTCTGCGTTTGGTCTGCGTCGCCTCCACGCGTAGTTACAATTTTTGGGAGGTGCAGGTCAGTGACGGCGTCAGTGATGGCGTCAGCGACGTGTGGTCTGCGTCGACGCGTAGCACACGCCGTAGGCACGACTTCGTTTTGACGCAGAACCATAACTCAGCCTTTAGACATCTCTTCATGTGTAGACAACCTTAGTAATCTGCGTGAGGAGCGCAGGGTTTTGACGCTGTGCGATACGTCTCTTAATGCTCTGTCGAGTTGCTTATTAAAATCAAGTTAACTGAAGACAAAGGTCTTGTTATCACTTGACCCCTCCAGGAGAGAGAGAGGCGGGGGACAGCAGGTGGGAGAGGAAAAGCTAAGGGAGGGGGGCGAGGGATGATTCCAAGGCCACACACAACTGCTTCCAAATAAATTGTATTTCATTCATAAAAATACTAATATCTACCCACATGTATTGAATTGGGTTATGTGAAAAATTTACACAACTCTAACTTTTCTTTATTCTGTCACTGCACTGTAACTTTTTTTCCCCTCTTCTTCACTCTTCATATATTTATTATGTAAGCACCTTGAATTGCCTTGTTGCTGAAATGTGTTATACAAATAAACTTGCCTTGCCTTGCCTTTTGAATGATTGGACAGAATTGTGTCACGGTTTCTCTCAGTGGATATGGAGGCGGCACATATCCTGCATCTAGCACTGACTGATGTTCTGAGTTTTGACAGTAAAGAAAGAGACAAACTCATTGCAGGCACGGTTGAATAGAAGTTCAGGGTCCACTGACTCGGGGGGGTTTGTTAGCCTGTCAACAGTAGTGAACAAAGTGTGTGCCTTATTGTGGTTTTTGGCAATGATATCAGAAAAAAAGGAACAATATCAAGGGGTGAATATTAGTTTATGCCATTGTATACTCACATAAACAAACCCTGCAACAGTTTTCCCAGCATCGCACTTCAGCAAGAACCTTGAGAGTCTTGAGAGTCAGTCTTCTAACAAATACACACACATATTTTCAGGACTTCCGTATTTGTATGTGCTGAAAGAACCAATTTCTAGCACTTCCTCCAGCCTTGAACCTGACAACAACTCCATTCAGAGAGTTCATTCTTGGTAAAAGCTGAAGAATTGAAAAGAAAAAAAAAACTTTTTTCTTTTTAGCATTTCCATATTAAACAGCCTAGTTTAAAATAATGTTTTAAAATTTTTAAATATTGGATAGAGGGTAGTAAAAACACAAAGTTAAAAACTAAAGAAATTCGGTAGATTTACTTTAGTTTTGCTGTTTATTATCAGAGTTTAACATAAATGCTAACTATAATAGCTTGATAATTGTTGCATAACTGGCAAATCTATACTTAACCTTCAATAACTATTATCAGAATAAAAATATCCTTGATTAACGTCACCTGAGTGGAAAATAGACACAAAAACAACTCACCGGAAAATTCATCACCTATACTCAATTGTGTGGGAGTGAGTGAATGAGCAGGAATGTGGCACAAAGAGAGGAAACCGTTTGAACACTAAGCCCGTGCAGCTTTTATATCAAACTAGGCGAGAAAAAGTTCAAGAGCTCTGAATCATAATACCAATGAAAATTTCAGCAGTTCCTCTTCATTTTTTTAAATAATTTTTAATATAAGGGGGAACAAATGGATCAAGTCATTTCAGCATTTAAGCACAATAAAATGTCTAGAATGGGCTTTTCCTCCAACACATACAACAGCTCAAATTTGTTAAGTTGATGATAGAGGGTGAATGTGATAAGATTGCTAATCTTCTGAAGAGATGATATGCATTGACCCCGTTAAAGGAAATAATGGAAATAGCCAAGTGATGTCAACTGAGAATGACAGGTCAAAGAAAAGAAACTGTCCAGGTGCTTCATAATATGTCATTTGTTCATCTGTGAACATCATACAGCTATAACATGCTATGTAAACTAGGGATGTAAACAATTATTAACCTAATCGACTAAGAAGTTGTTCTATTAAAGTAATTTAATTGTCAGTTAATCGCCATCCGCCAAACCTACAACAGCTGCAGTGTGGGAAAGGCCAGTAGTGTCTTTTCCATTACCCCTAGATTCGAGCAAACCTAAATATCCTGTAATGGAAACACCTCTAATTCAAAAACAAAACAACAAATGCCAAATACCACAAGAACCTTTTTGTGCATTTGTGAGGTGGTTTTTCAGACATGTTGGTCATCTTTCTTTGCATTTGCACGTCTCTGGTAACCGTGGATGGGACGTAGGTTGATCTAAAGTCATCCAAATCTAGTGTCTAGCTGTTTTTGGCCTCATTCATACGACGTAGTTGTGCTACAACACTACTTAATCACTATACATGTGCAGGCAGTGATGAATTGGTGACCTAGTTTCATTCAGTTTGGTTCCGGTATTACCGGCAGAGTGTCAAGCTAAACCACTGACATACATTGGAAACTGTCTTACTTTCGCCTCAGTTCTTTCCTCAAGTGGTGAAACTGTCAGATGAACTCAACAAATATTCACAACCTCAGGTCAGAAAAGTAAGGGGTGTTAAAAGAATATGAATGAATAAATAAATAAGACAAGATATTTCACGTTTGTTTTACCAATAACTTCATTGAATTTGTTAAACCAGCCAAACCAGCCACCGCTGCACATCTCAAGTCAGGAATGGGACAAAACAAACCGAAACACTTGGCCAGACCCAAGGCATCTGGACTTCCTTTTCTTGGTTCTTGATGACACTTCCCCTATTATCCAGAAGGAAGCCTTCTGGATAATAGGTGTGTGTGAGTGTGTGTGTTTACTAATTATGGCAACATTTCCCTGGTAACGCCTGCGGACACAAATGGCTTTTACACATCAATTTCCAAGAACATTTTGGTCAATGAAAATTTAATATTCCTGAATCCATTCAGGAAACTCTTGCCAACATTTGCAGATATGATTACAGTTCTCCTTTCTGATTCTATCTCCTTCTTTTTGTTACATTTAATGTTTAAATACATGCGTACATGCACTTACACGCCCTCTGGTCTACCTCCCAACATGTATGTGCAATTGCACAAAATCCAATATGGTCCGGAGGGGTCGTGTGGAAAAGAGATCCTTTATTGTAGCTTCTGCTGCTTCTGCTGCTTTTGTTAGTAGCTCAGCGGCTGAAAGGGAGCGAGCAGCCAACCACGTCCCTGCTCCGCTCTCTCTCCGGCTGCAGCCTCAACCAGCCTTGATGTGTGTGAGCACGTGTGCAAACAGATACGTAGGCACAGTGTTTGCGTGCACGGGGATTCAGGGCCAGGGTGCTGACTATGACAACGGAAGACCCCATTGAAAACATGTGCAGCCAGCCAGCGGCCCCGGGGCCCCTGGGACTGTTTGATCATGCAACAACTGGGGGTCAACAGGCCCAGCGAGTGGAGCAAAGCTGGATCAGTTGGTTGTTACAAAACGACCTCGTGGTTATCAACAGCTGATTTATTTTTAAATGTTTTTATGGCTGAATTGGATGTTTTACTCCTTATACACTGAAAAAAATCAATCTAAGCGCATGTTAATATAACATATTTAAATCTGTGATATTAACAATTAAAAATTAAGTTTGTTGCTTTACATGAATACATCTAGTTTTGAACTTTATCTGCATTTGTTCAAAAAAGACATTGTGCATTTTTCCTTAACCAGCAGTATTTCTGTAATCCCAGTAATCTTTTCATTTACACACAAACAACAAGCAATGATCTTGTTGTATTTACTTTTCCTTTAACAATTTTAATCTAATGGGCAGATTGACCAACGTTTAGATTAAACATGCTTTATTTGAGAACAACCACGGTAAAAAATATCTTGCTTGATCTACTTTTAAAAATTAACGCAACTTTTTGCTGGAGATTTTTATGTAGATCAAGACTAGTCTTTGTATAAACTACTTAATTTTTAGTATGTACAAAATTCATCTGCAAGTAAAGTCAACTTAATTTTGATAAATAAAGTAAACTTAACACAATTAAGTTGACTGTACTTGCAAAATGTATTTTTTACATACCAAAAATTAAGTAGTTTATACAAAGACTAGTCTTTCTTGATCTACATAATAATCTCATGCAAAAAGTTGCCTTAATTTTTTTAAGTAGATCAAGCACAATATTTGTAACAGTGTAGGTGGATAATGAAGGTTTTCTTTATTGGTTAAAATAAATGTATATATTCTGACAAAACATATGTCATCAGGTTGGAATATGTGTAAAAAACACACATTGTTGGCCTTGTTTCTTGTCCATGTGTGCATGAGACTGGGGTTGTAGGCAAGTGGGTAGATGTGCTATTCGCTGTCATATATGACAAAACAAAGTTGTGGTGGCATAGTAAATAAACGTAGTGGTCAAGAACACACAAAAAACTGGCATTTGTCACCAAAAAATTCTATATTGAAGACAGCTACAGCAAAAAAAATGGTTTGCTGCAAGAAGTAAAATGGAAGTAAGTATTTATGAGGGTTTTGTTGAAGGTGACTATTGTGGGACAGAGGGGATTGCAGAGGGATGTCATGGTGGTCATATTTCTGTTGGATCTTATAACATATGTTCAGATATTTGAGTTTCTTGTGTCTCACATGAAACATGAGGCTAGCATTTAGCATTTACCTACGCTACAATAGGTAAGTTCACATCACATCTGTTGTCTAGTTTAATTAGCTGGTAGCCAGTTTGTACATCTGCATATGTTCCTGCAGGAACATCACAAAATATTCAGCTACACATTTAGTCAAAATGCAGAAAGAAAGCAGGAAATTGTAGGAAGTGTTGTCATGAACTGTGGCGAATGTCAGTGCAATTACATCTGTGAAAGATATCATAGGTTATGTAATCCATGTAATATGATGTTTAATGTGTGAGTGGGTGCTGATGTATTCTTATGATGTTGAGACATGAATCTGCGTGATGGATCCCAACACTTGTTAACATCAGATGATGTAGTTCTGGACCAGTTCATGAGAAGGAACATCTCTGCACCCTGGATATTGAGCTGTAAGCAATACATTTCTGTTCATGTTTTCTAGAGAGATAGAGAAAGAGTTATCTTGCGTCACCAGTGTCAGGGTTTGACACTTCCCCCCCAGTTTTTGAGTTTCAGTTCTGTCCCTCCTGTTTCCAATCTGCCCTGATTGTCTGCACCTGTGTCTCGTTATCCCCTGTGTATATCTGGTCTTGTCATTCCCCTTCTCCCTGTCGGTCCGTACTGTTTTTGCTCCAGTTTTTTTGAATGCCTGTTTTGTGTTTTTTGATCCTGCTAAGCAGCGCTTTGTTTTTGGTTTCTTTAAAATAAACCCTGTTTTTTTCCTGCCTCCTGCTCTCCTGCGTTTGGGTCCTCAACAAACACCAACCGTGACAACCTGTCAGTGTTAGATGTAACATGATCATCATCATCATTATCAACATGGCAGACTACAAATGCAAAAAGGCCTAAAGCACTCGTAGCTATCTCTTAAAAGGAACCCTGGCTATTAAGACATGTAGTCCCTAATTAGCCACAATTGTTCTCTTATACTAAAATATGTTGTTAGAAACACATAAAATAATCTAATTGCTTTAAAAATCTACAATGTTTATCACATATTTTGACCTGCGGGAGGTGCCATGTTTTACCTGCGCAATGCATTCTGGGGGCGATGACGTAGAGCGGTGGCTCTGGGAAGATAAGCCGCGTTTAACTGGGACAGGTATCCAAAACATAGATCAGCAGCATCTCCCGGCCGTGGAGGCTGACGAGGGAGCCCATAAGACATCTCGGTTCAGGCAAACTGGATCAAAGTTCTGTGATGCACGGGAGATCTGCAAAAATGATCAATGTCGTGCGCATCTTACCAGTGCATTAGGCTCCTGCGTAGACGGCGTAGCCTACGGCGTAGACGGCGTAGCCTACGGCGTAGACGGCGTAGACGGCGTAGCCGGGGCTCTACAGCCTGCAGCGCACCGCCATCCGCTCTCCGCTCTCGCCGCTGCCGGGATGGAGACGCCGGTGGGCAATATGCACGTTTGGGTGGGCATAGCCCACCCCTGCCCCCCCCTAAAACCGGCTTCGGTGCTGGGTGATGACAGACCAGAAGCTGAGGGGACTGGCCCGGGACTTTGACGAAACGGGAGGCGCAGACTTCGCTTCAAGGCAAGAACATCTTTATTTAATTTAATGACGCCAGATCTGGCTGGGGTTTTTATTGTAGCATCGGCTATCTGCTAGTTGAAACGTGTGGTCGGTTAGTCTATCTGAGTTTTATGGTGTTTTTATAGTTCATGCTGTATGGTGCAGCACTTTTTTTTTTTTTTTTTTTTTACTTTTTTGTAGGTGCGCCGTCACCTTAATGTTTAGCTGTGTTTTGATCTGTGTTTCTGGTGCGCCGTCACCTGTTTAGCTGTGTTTTCATCTGTTTCTGGGTGTCAAAACAGTGTACGGGGGCCAGCAGGAGCCACCGTCTGACGTCACTACCCAGAATGTAAACAACAATGGCGACCTACTAGTTAAATTATATTTTCAAATTTTATAAAAACGAAGACATCAAAAAGGTTTTTTATATCACATTGTTATAATTGATACCAACATTTATCTTTTAAGACCTACATGTCTTAATAGCCAGGGTTCCTTTTAAGACTCCAATTGCCCAACTCTCTTCTGCACTTTTAATTTTCCAAAAGTTTTTTATATATTTTTTTTTAAAGAAAACATTCGTAAAATGTTCTGTGTAGAACCTACCTGTAAAATGTATCCTGCAGAAGCTTTAACATCAGAAAAAGTCATTAAAGGAAAATCATTGTGATTCTGATATTTGCATGACTTTAATTTTATTAATTAAAACGGTTCAAAACAAATATGACATGTTTTGTGTTCCGGGGGGGGGAGGGGCTTAGTGATATGACAGGGTAGAAGCTCATTTGGGAGGGGTTCAAAGCTGAACCCTGTTCCTCCACGTCAAAAGGAGTGAGTTGCTGTTTAGGCCCATGGTTAGGTGTAAGAACTCCCAGGGGAGGAGTTTCAGGTACGAGCCATCGGAGAGAAGGATGGATGGATGGATGGATGGATGTGAAAAACCTTACCTGTCATTGTAAGTGAAAAAAGAAATTGGGAGCGCTGCACCACTTGGTGCCTTCACCAAATATAGTAGGTCAATTAAATAGTAATAATAAATCATAAAAAAGACCTGATTTTTTTTTCTTTTGTATTGTATGTTAAAATTAATCATATGCATCAAAAGTGTCTAGTTTTTTGTTTTCATAAATGTATTTCGTTCATATATCATCAATTTCATTCATACATAATTTTTTGATCTTTGAGGACAACGACACCGACCAAGCAAACTTGGGCTAGTCAACATTTTATCCACTTAATATTATTCTAATTTCTTTTCAAAACACTAAGTTCATTTTTCTTGCAAATGTTTCTTAAGGCATGAAATAGCACTGGGTCATCATCACTTTCTCTCTTTTTTTTAATTACCCCCAGACAGTCCCTTCTTACTTAATCATGCATTTGTAATGTGTGCAGAATGTGGTTTTGCATTGTCTGCTGGTACTCCAGGAAGATGTGTTGTTAAAGGCAGTATATGTTGCTAATCTCAATGTAATTTTCTACATTAAATCTTTTTGCACAGAAATCTGACCAAAGACACATAATACAAACCCATGTCATCACGGACTCTTGCTTTTACGCTTGCTGGTGACAATTTGAATTGATCAAACATTCATTGCTGTCCACTGGAAAAGTGAATTATGGCTTATGGTGGCAACAGTATATAGTGGAAGTCCAAAGATGTTGACACTGCCTCTGAAAAGACACACAAAATGTTTTTTTTCCTTGCACATTGAAAATATCTATGCCTTTCTTTACCTAGTTAGCACAATATCCTAAGGCCCTAACAGGGCCTATTATGGCATCTAATGTCTATTTTAAACAGGCATTGAATGTCTTAAAAACAAGCTTTTGATTGTTTTTTCTAAATAA
The DNA here is from genome assembly GCF_033807715.1 of Cololabis saira. NCBI lineage: Eukaryota > Metazoa > Chordata > Actinopteri > Beloniformes > Belonidae > Cololabis > Cololabis saira. Next base: position 4,973,896 of record NC_084600.1, on the reverse strand, counting down.
ATTAGAAATTCAGCCTCTGGGCCATGTCTTTATTTTTACCGTTTCTAACCTCCTCCTCTGTGAGTGATTCTGAGGGGGCGGGGCTATGATAACGAGGCTCTGTGCTGATTGGCTGCCTGAATGACGTGTAGCAGGGGAGGACACAAAGCCTCTCTGGGCAGAAGAGCAGCGGCTGCTACACTATTAATGCGTGTCCCATGTGATGCGATCGAGCGTCAGCAACAAAATCAATTCCATTGCTTTATTTTGTATTGGACTGTCCTAACTGGACGCGAGTTTAACGGTTTCAGTGTGGACAGAGAAAGTTTAATGGTTTCAGTGTGGACAGGGAGCGTCCGATGTCACACAGCTCGACGTGATAGTCGGACGCTCTCATTCAGTTACAGGGTGTAAACAGATCTTAAGCCTGAATTACGGTTCTGCGTTAAATCGACGCAGAGCCTACGCCATAGAAGGCTCTGCGTTGGTGCAACGCGGAACCATAAATCAGCCTTTAGTCACCTTGTCTTCACACAGGAAGATTTAATTGAATTCTAAACAGTTATTTACTCCGATTCTTCATCATTTCATTTCTTATGTTACAAGACAAATGAATCATGTTAACTGTAAAGAAATCACAACACTGAATTTTCACAAATGGCAACTTTATTGTTAAAAAAAACTATACAATCAGATCAGATTATGTTGTTGACTGGATCTTCCATTTACCACCTGAATGAACTGATGCATTTGGCCCACTTATGAACTTTACTTTAGTATTTTAGCCAATTATAAAGGCAAACCTACTGACAAAACAAGTTCATATTACTGTGCAATTTTTATGTGAAATAAATTTGAATGGTTTAAAAGTAAATCACTGCTTAATGATTAAGGAAAAATGCTCCCACATTTGCAAACCCGAAGGTAGACTGTTTGAGATTGAACCACTGGCTATATCTAGTGAAGACAAGCTGTCATCATTGAGCAGAGGTCCGGACCAGAACCTGACCAGAACCAGCAGGATCCCACCATTTCACGCTGATAGTCACTTCAATTCCCCTTGGGTCTGACTCTCTCATCACTTGGGTTTCCACCCTTATTACATTAGCTACTTCTAACAAAAGTCACTATCTGTACTATTAATGTTAATTTGGTTGTCTTGATACGTTTATGACCTTAACATCATAAACACAGGTTAATGTTGCCTGGCTAGGGGCTGTTTTATCACTCAGCTGGTAGACAGCGTCTGTCTCCCTCCCTACACGTGATTGAATTACCATATTAAGTAGCCATGTGCACATTTTGTACCTTATGCTATGTAGACTTAAAACTCCAAAGTGATTTTTTTTTTTTTTTTTTTGACTGGGGAAATTTATACTGGGGCACTGCAGATCAATACTAGGAGATGTGCCGCTGTAAAATATGTCTGGCGACGCCGATGGGCCCTAATAAGATATCTATGACTTGCTTTGGTCAAATATATCAGGAAAAACATTCAATACCACCAATCCATTTGTGGAGCATCAGTATGCAGCTCCACAGTAAAGCTGGCCCTCCTTCCTCTGCTCTCGGCTGACCACTCCCTAAGGACCAGCATCCATTTAAGAGAGGAAAAGAGTAACGGAAGAGAGAAAAAAAATGATGAAATAGGAGAAATTAGAGGGAGGACTGAGAGAATTAAGGAAAGGTGATCCAGAGAACAGGAGAGAAAGTGGATGTAGCAGGAGAGGAAAGAAGTGGAAATTAGGGAAAGGGAGGAAAGGAGTCAACGGTGAAAAAGAGACGAAAATCAAGTCACCATCCGGTGATCAGTTTACAGGCTGGGGAAGCGTCCCCTGGGAGGGGAAGGAACCACACGCATTACTGAATAAGAGCTAAGTAGGTGGCAGCTTTGGTCTTTTATAGGGGTGTAACGATACACTAATCTCACGATACGGTACGATACACGATATTGAGGTCACGATAACGATACGATACGATATTATAGCAGTATTTTTTTAACAACCTTGAATGAGGAACATATGACTGGAAAAAATTGTCTTTTATTTGAAAGACACAAAATACAAAACAATGCTGTGCATTTGCCCTATTGTTACAGTTTGTAATGCTTTATAACTGTTTAAGTTTTAAAGAGAAAGCCAGGCCAACCATTTTTCCACAAACTGAACTAAAAGTAAATGTCAGGTTTGCATTATGATCTTCAGTTTCATACAAGTACAAATATTTTACCACAAACTGAATAGTTTCTCTCATGTATGATTTGACTTTTTTCTTTCTAATTTAAAAACTAAAATTAAATAAATAAATAAAAGTAAATAAAAACATACAATTTGACATCATAAAGAGATTGATTCATGCTCACCTTATAAGTGTAAGAGGAGATTTATTTTTGTTAAGAAGTTTATTTTGGTAATTCAGGGTTCATTATTTTATAAATATATTCTTTATATTCTGTAAATCAGGGACTATAATGACACTAGTCAGTTTATCTGTAGTGATTAGTCTGTTTTAGATTGGGCGGAGTGATACTGCACTAGGTGCTGTGTTGATGCTCTAAAATCCTACGCTGTTGAGCGGACATTAAAGTACACTGGAGCTCAGGAGAAGTTGCCCGCGCGTGTTTATCCTACTCACGACCCGAAAAAGGTTTAATTTAATAAGGTAAGGCTTAACTCTACACCAGCCTTACATTAGTAAAAGTTCAGAGCTCAAAACGGGACCACAAAATGGGACTAGTTTCTTCTGAGCGGAGTAAGATTTCTGTCCGCGGGTCGAGGTGCGGTCGCGGCCGCGGTCGGATGCGCGTTTCTAGTCAACACAATAGATTAATATTAATTACCCAATATCGCGATACAGTTTGTCACCTCCACGACACGTATTGTGACGTTTTTGTATCGCGAAATTTCGTGGCACAATATATTGTTACACCCCTAGTCTTTTAACATCAGTCCCACAGGTAGACAACAGGAACCTCCAGAGAGAATGAACCTACATATCCATCAGAGCCACACAAGAATGCACTTTCCACAACAGAACAAGTTTTGTCATGCCAAAGGTTTGGTTTTCAATATTTTTGTGGAAACAGACAGGAAATACTGAACTTTAGGTTTGATTCAAATATGCTTCCACTGCTTTATTGTTTTTGTATCAGGTTTGTTATGGTGTTAAGTTGCCTAACCAGAGGGATCATTTAATCAAATATAGTCAACATAGTTAGAAAATCTTGAGGTTTGGCCCTGTATGTTAAATTCAATATTTTTTCCTATTGTTTCCAAAGCTCACAAGTTGCTCGGTTCCTCATTTCAACAGGTGAGAGTGGAGAGAAATAACTGGAAGAAACCTCCAGCAGAATCAGTCCCATGAAGGATAAGCATCTGCTTCAACCAGTCGGGGTTCTGAGAGGACAGACAAGAGACCCCAACTACAACTAAAAGAGCATTCCCCAGATGTCTGCAGATGAAACACTAAACAGAACCACAGGGTTAATTGACATAAACATGTACAAAGAGTAAACAGAGAAGAGAGAAAAAAAAGCCCAGTCCATCATGGGAGGTCCTGCAGCAGAATAGCAGCATAACTAAGAGAGTTTTAGGTAGGTAGGCAGAGAGGGTGAATACTGAATAACTAAGAGAGGTTTAGGTAGGTAGGCAGAGAGGGTGAATACTGAATAACTAAGAGAGTTTTTGGTAGGTAGGTAGGTAGGCAGAGAGGGTGTTTGTGTCCCATACGTACGGTGGCCGACAAGGGCCAAATGCACTGCAACGGCCTAATGCGTCTCAGTTAAGGAAAACGGCTTCAAGTACAGAAACGATTCAAATTCACAAACTCAAAACGAGGTACAAAAAGAGGAACGTGGTGAAAATGAAAAAACCTGCTGCAAAAAAACAAAGACAAATGCAGCATCATCAAACGCTGCAAATAGAGAAACGATGCAAAGCACAAAACGGGATGTGGAGAGAGACCGAACAGTTGACTGAACCACAGTGTTTACAGTCTGGTGTAACGTTAAAATATAATAAAGAAACGTCTCGTAATGTACAGCGTTGTACAGTGATATAAACATCGTATATAAATATAGTCAGATAAAAATCACATTACCGTTCCCGCTGTATGTTTAAACCATGGATTTCTCTACATCCCGTGTGTCTGTCCATTGAGCTGTTACGCCGGGAGCGCCCCCTGCAGGTTTGGAGCACGTCCGGTTGTAGTGACCGGTTATGAAGCATTTTTTTTTTGAAGATGGTTTCTTGTTTTATATCGTTTTGTGCTTTGCATCGTTTCTCTATTTGCAGCGTGATACGTCACTGAATACACCACTCACCTGGATGCTGGTCAGAGCTGCTTTTAGACCCCACTAGCACTACCTGCAACGTGATCAGGCTTAGTATGTACAACATTTACAGAGCTGCTGCATCATTAGCGTCCATATTTTCTCATGTTGTTGTCCTCCTTCACACTTGTTTACTAATTGTACCGGAAGAATTGCCAACGCGAAAGTGCGTGTGGTGCCACCTAGTGTCGCTGAGTCACAGACTCAAACAGATCTTACTCAATAATTCGATTGTCTTCTCGCACATGTATTCTTGGATTTCTCTGAACCTCCAGTTTAATCTTTAGCTAGATTGTTGCCAATAGCTTGATTTAGATGTGTATGCAACCGCACGGACTCTGAGACAAGATGTTCCTTAGCTTGACAATGTTACTAAGATGAATGTAGACAGTTCTAAAAAAGTGGCCAATGTGTGAAAAGGACAAATCATGGTCAAAAGTCTCCTCACAGTTGTAGTAGATGTTGATGTAATGCCATCCAGAGTTACTAAATGACTAGATAGTCAATTTCTACAGTGCTCAGGTCCAAAGATAACAAACTTTACCCCATGCTGCCTAATAATCCTACCTAATGACTGAAAAGTAATGGCCCAAGTATAGAACTCTGTTGAACACCATGACCACCATGGTGTTCATTCACATGATCAGATAAACGTGATTCCAGCTATGATAAATATTGCATACAGACTATGGCATATCCTTTTACTGCACTGTCAAGATACGGTGGACATCTTGGCAGAGGTGATGAAGAAAAATGAGAGGGTAACCAAGCAAAAGAGGCAACAATAGCAAGCTTTTGATTTTCATTAAAAATGGCAAAAGTTATTTTACCCTGCTTTAAGTGATGTTGTTTTCTTTGTTGTTCGTCTTCTTCTCCTACTGTCATGATATTCTGGCTTTGGCGATGTTGTCACTTCCAGAATGGGGATTCCCGGGGCCGTCAGTAGCTCGGCTAAGCGTTGGTTGCATATACATACCAGAATATATCGGATTAGGATGCATTAACTGGCACTAAAAGCTGGATCTCAAGAGCTTCAGTTCAGTTCAACTACAGCCAGGCTAAGGTGTTACACGGCTTTTAAAACTTCGATATTGGTCGGATTAAGGCAACAATTCGACTTTCTGTTAGTGCATGTAAACGTACTGACAGTAGAGAAAGTCTCGGGTTTAACATGACGACGGAGCAACAACGGATGGATGGTAAACAGTAGGCGCCTTTCCACTATATTTTTTGCATTTGCGGCTAACCAATGATTCTGACAACTTCTATTTCTTTTTTTGCATGCACCTTTATGTCCCTCACATCCTCACTTGTGGGCGTGTGTTTATAATTCCAATTCAATGTGACATTTACAATATTTTCTTATATTATAAACTGATTTCACTGCCACAAAGGCATCATAAATGTCAGATTGCTCTGCACATGGGGAACATCTTGTATCGCTCTCCCCAAAGTTCAAAATAAGCCATGAAGCCGAATCAGGTGTGATGATGATAAAACTGAGTACCAGGTGTTCCTGTCATTCTCCTGCCTTATCCACACTCCCCTCGTGTTATTGTCCGGGGATCTGAGTGAACGATGCAGTGGTTTTACTGCAAACAGATACGATAAATGTCTGATTAGACGCTAAAAAGAGAAGTGCTCTTATCCTTTGGCTCGGGAAGAGCGAATATGGCACAGCCTAGTGTTATTGCCTGTCTACTAGTCTGTGCTTGTGGAAACTTCGGGGTAACAAGTGGAGTTATGAGAGTTTGGTACTGCATAATGTGGCCATGAAACTTTTAGCTTCTGTAATAAATAAAGAAGAAAAAGCCTGAGATGGTTGTATTTGTCTCTGAACGTCAGGAGCGGGCTCGCTTGTATGTTTGTATGTGCATGCATGTGTAAAAGTGAGTGTCCATGCACATGTCTGCATGAGCATGCATGTGTACTGGAGTCCTGTAAGGCCCCTGGTATCCAGTAGAGGAATGCAGCAGTCTCTTGAAAAGTAGTTATCAGCTAATGAGAATTCCACTCGGAGCAGGAAGGAAGGGCTTAGAATGCGTGTCCCTCAGTGAATTGGGGCGAATGTTAATCATGCACTTACTGTTACACACGCGCGCACACACACACACACACACACACACACACACACACGCTTGCATGCATGTTCACGGTCTAGACCCAGCAGAGAGCTGCAGAGCCTGACACATGAACGGACAGGAGGGGGGGAAGATGAGGAAAGAGGGAGGATGTTTTTAAAAACGAGGCTTGGTGTTGTCTTCGTGGTTTGGAACTAATTGGTTTCAGATGAAAATCAGCGCACACAAACTTGAGAAGGCCTTAATGTTGCCTTGCGCTTCGTCTCCCGTTCGGAAAACGTCCTCCTCTTCTGTCTTTCCTTCACTTTCACTTTTTTCTCCGCTTTCTTTTTCCTGCAGCGCTGATTGGCCAATTAATCAAAGTTCATCTTGTTTTAGTGCAAGCTTGAGAGAGTAAGACCTCCCCCCAAAAGACTTCTCCTACCTAATGTGTTTTTCTGCTGCTATCTTTCATTTCCATCAAAATGCATGATAATTCCAGACATCTCACGGTAACCCTGGCCATGGTGGAGTCTGCACCCCGACCACCCCCTTCCCGTTCAGCCCATCTCTGTTTGTCCCCCCTTCTGTCTCACTTTCTCCCTGTTTTGCCGTGAAGGACACCAGGGCCTCCAGAGATCCTGTCCCTCAGGAAGAAAGCAAGCGTCCCCCTCCCTCCTGTTTTTTCATAACCTATTATTTATGTCTGACAGACCTCCTCCAGACAAATGGCTGCCATATGGAGAATGAAAGTCAGAAAGGCAGAAAAAGAGGAAGGAGGGAAGGAAAAAATATCTGCATCTCTTCCTCTCTCTGGCCTTGCAAGTTTTTCCTTTTTTTTCTTCAAAGGTTTTTGAAATTTCGATCAGTTTTTGATGATACTCAGTGTGCTGTGTACATGTTTCCAACCTGATGGCTTCATTTCTTGTGGCGTCTGTAGAGTGCAGCACGAGGAGTTAGCATGTCTGAGTCTTTGTTTGATGGAGATATCAGTAACAGTGTTAGTGTACAGAGATGTACAGCGTGTTAGTGTACAGAGATGTACAGCGTGTTAGTGTACAGAGATGTACAGCGTGTTAGTGTACAGAGATGTACAGCGTCTCAGTGTACAGAGATGTACAGCGTGTTAGTGTACAGAGATGTACAGCGTGTTAGTGTACAGAGATGTACAGCGTCTCAGTGTACAGAGATGTACAGCGTGTTAGTGTACAGAGATGTACAGCGTGTTAGTGTACAGAGATGTACAGCGTCTTAGTGTACAGAGATGTACAGCGTCTCAGTGTACAGAGATGTACAGCGTCTCAGTGTACAGAGATGTACAGCGTCTCAGTGTACAGAGATGTACAGCGTGTTAGTGTACAGAGATGTACAGCGTGTTAGTGTACAGAGATGTACAGCGTGTTAGTGTACAGAGATGTACAGCGTCTCAGTGTACAGAGATGTACAGCGTCTCAGTGTACAGAGATGTACAGCGTGTTAGTGTACAGAGATGTACAGCGTCTTAGTGTACAGAGATGTACAGCGTCTCAGTGTACAGAGATGTACAGCGTCTTAGTGTACAGAGATGTACAGCGTCTCAGTGTACAGAGATGTACAGCGTCTTAGTGTACAGAGATGTACAGCGTGTTAGTGTACAGAGATGTACAGCGTGTTAGTGTACAGAGATGTACAGCGTGTTAGTGTACAGAGATGTACAGCGTGTTAGTGTACAGAGATGTACAGCGTCTTAGTGTACAGAGATGTACAGCGTCTTAGTGTACAGAGATGTACAGCGTCTTAGTGTACAGAGATGTACAGCGTGTTAGTGTACAGAGATGTACAGCGTCTCAGTGTACAGAGATGTACAGAGTGTTAGTGTACAGAGCTGTACAGCGTCTCAGTGTACAGAGATGTACAGCGTCTCAGTGTACAGAGATGTACTGCGTGTTAGTGTACAGAGATGTACAGCGTGTTAGTGTACATAGATGTACAGCGTCTTAGTGTATAGAGATGTACAGCATCTTAGTGTACAGAGATGTACAGCGTATTAGTGTACAGAGATGTACAGCGTGTTAGTGTACAGAGATGTACAGCGTCTCAGTGTACAGAGATGTACTGCGTGTTAGTGTACAGAGATGTACAGCGTGTTAGTGTACATAGATGTACAGCGTCTCAGTGTACATAGATGTACAGCGTCTTAGTGTATAGAGATGTACTGCGTGTTAGAGTACAGAGATGTACAGCGTCTTAGTGTACAGAGATGTACAGCGTCTCAGTGTACAGAGATGTACAGCGTGTTAGAGTACAGAGATGTACAGCGTGTTAGTGTACAGAGATGTACAGCGTCTTAGTGTACAGAGATGTACAGCGTCTTAGTGTATAGAGATGTACAGCGTGTTAGTGTACAGAGATGTACAGCGTCTTAGTGTACATAGATGTACAGCGTGTTAGTGTACAGAGATGTACAGCGTTTTAGAGTACAGAGATGTACAGAGTGTTAGTGTACAGAGCTGTACAGCGTCTCAGTGTACAGAGATGTACAGCGTCTCAGTGTACAGAGATGTACTGCGTGTTAGTGTACAGAGATGTACAGCGTGTTAGTGTACATAGATGTACAGCGTCTTAGTGTATAGAGATGTACAGCATCTTAGTGTACAGAGATGTACAGCGTATTAGTGTACAGAGATGTACAGCGTGTTAGTGTACAGAGATGTACAGCGTCTCAGTGTACAGAGATGTACTGCGTGTTAGTGTACAGAGATGTACAGCGTGTTAGTGTACATAGATGTACAGCGTCTCAGTGTACATAGATGTACAGCGTCTTAGTGTATAGAGATGTACTGCGTGTTAGAGTACAGAGATGTACAGCGTCTTAGTGTACAGAGATGTACAGCGTCTCAGTGTACAGAGATGTACAGCGTGTTAGTGTACAGAGATGTACAGCGTCTTAGTGTACAGAGATGTACAGCGTCTTAGTGTATAGAGATGTACAGCGTGTTAGTGTACAGAGATGTACAGCGTCTTAGTGTACATAGATGTACAGCGTGTTAGTGTACAGAGATGTACAGCGTTTTAGAGTACAGAGATGTACAGCGTCTGCGGTACGTCAGCCACAACCTCCCTTATGTCTACGCGCCACACAGACACTGCCAGATAATTTATGTGCAACTCTTTTAGTCAAACAAAATGCAGCTTAAATGGATCATTCAGTTTATTTCAAGTAAGACAAAGGAAAAACTGCATTTATGAAATAATAATAAATTGACAAATAAAAACATGATTAACCAACGTTTGGACATTTAAGAGAACTACAAATAAGTCAAAAGCTTTTATCAATTCTGTTAACTTTACATGGAAAAATAAAATACTAATATCTGTTCAGTTATGAACAATAATTAATTGTAGTGTCTTCAGACTTTGGGAAGTTGCTAATCTAGATGGATACCTTCATAGAAATTTACAGGGTTCAATGTTTTTTCGTTTCACTAATTTCACTAATTTATCACAATTCTTCACCAGTTATGGCAAGGATTATTATTCTTGTAGGCAGCGTTGTTATCGAATAAATTAATAATTTCACGTGGCACAGTTTACCACCTTTATGTCCAAATATGAATTTAATCATGGTACAGTGTGACAGCAACAGCCTTAAAGGAGCATGAGGCTCCTTTTAAGAAATGAGACTCTCTAGCGCCACCCTTCGCCACGACGGCCGTCGGGGGTACTGCAGCCAACAGTGAAGCCGGCACGGGAGAACGCGCATGCAGCGTCATGTGACGTCACATCCGCAGGGCAGTGCGGGAAAAGCGGCCCCAGCCTTGCAGCGCATTTTGCAGCACACAGCCTGTTCAAGGCAACGGACAGATATACTAGAGGGCTCATTCTTTTTGGTATGGAACGCTTTATCTGACATTATTACTAGAAAAATTTAAACGTAAACAATTTTTTTTCATAAATCCAGCCTCAAGCTCCTTTAACCTAAGTCTTGGTCTAGGTCAGTTAGGGTGTAGTGGAAGTACAGTCTTCCTTGTTTTAATTCAATTCAATTCAATTCAATTTTATTTATATAGCGTCTAATACAACAGATGTTGTCTCTAGACGCTTTCCAGAGATCCAGAACATGAACATAAACATAAATATAATTATAAATATAAATATAAACCCCCGAGCAATTATTACATAAACAATGGCAGGTAAAAACTCCCATAGTGGGAGAAAAAGCCTTAAGCCAAACAGTGGCAAGAAAAACTCCCCTTTAGGAGGGAAGAAACCTGGACCAAGACCAGGCTCATAAGGGGGGACCCTCCTGCCGAGGGCCAGACTGGGGGAGTCGAGGACGTCAGCGGCACAGCAGGCAGGTGGAAGCAGCAGAAAATAATTACGTCTTGAAAGAATTGTAGCCATATCTCTTGCTGTAGCTAAGAATCAGTCAATACGTTTACATGCACAGAACAGAAAGTCGAATTGTTGCTTTAATCCGACCAATTTCAAATTTTTAAAAGCCATGTAACACCTCAGTCGGGCTGTAGTCGAACCAAACTGAAACTCTTGAGATTGCTTTTAGCGCCAGATAATACGTCCCAATCCGAGGTATTTCGGCATGTATACGCAACCCAGGCTTAACTGAGCTAATAACTGCCCCTTCCAGAAGTGACGAGTCGCTGGAGCGGGAATAACAACAGTCACGGCATCACAACCACATGGGGACAGAAGAATAAAAAGGGAAACTCTGGTGCATCTTACCTGCAACATGATCAGGCTTAGTATGTACGCCATTTACAGAGCTGCTGCATCGTTAGTGTCAATTTCTTCTCATGTTGTTGTCCTCCTTTGCGCTTGTTTTGTACTTGTACCGGAAAAACACCAACGTGAAAGTGCCTGTGGCGCAACCTAGCGTCGTGGAGTCAAAGCCCACCTCTGTAGCCACTAGAATTTAGCTTGCTACGTCACTGCGTGGTTTACGTTCGGGTATGTAAGCGACTGTGTAGTTACGTTTGCACATACGTAACACCATATCAGGAAGCCCAGAGATAAAAGCTGTTTTAATTTCGGCTGTAGTGCTGTTAATATGCCACTTTATTACGTTTTAATATTTTTTCAGGCGTAAAAGTAACCGTTAATATCCCCAACCTGGGCTCAGTTTATCCAAATAACGGCTGTTAAGAAATTTGATCCGATGTTTTGGGAGAAGAGCCGCCGGCCCGGGGTGCAGCAGCAGCTCACAGCTGGGTCAACCTGCGCCGTCGTCCCGGGGAGAAACCTGCAGCTCTGCGGAGAATTACCGCTGGGATGAGAACAGCCTGCCGGCTCTGGAGCTGATTTATGGTTCCGCGTTAAATCGATGCAGAAGCTACGGCGTAGGGTACGGCGTACGGCGCGCGTCGCCGCGTAACCTACGCCGTAGGCTCTGCGTTGGTGTAACGTGGAACCATAAATCAGCCTTTATTCTGGTTAGATCTGAAAAGACTTCGCAACAACGAGCTAGCGAGTGATTATGTACATTCACTGAGTGAATATTATGAAAGTAAAATATATATTACTCGCTAGAAATGTAATGAAAATGCATTTTTGTGCAGAAACTAACTCAAAATATTGATTTTATTCACTAAAGTATAAGAAATGTCCGCCATGTTTTTTTTTTTTATTCAGTCCGCAAATGACGACGAAAAGCATTCTGGGAATTTTTTCTGGCCCTCGGTCAGCGAGTCAGCATCTGAAAACCCTCGCTATGTAGGGCTAGATTGATGCCCACTACCCTCGTTTTCCGCACTCCCCCTAGATGCAAAGAGGAATTGGGACACCGCTACTCTCATGGGAACGCGCTTAGTATGTACGCATCGTAAGTGTCCATTTCTTCTCATGTTGTTGTCCTCCTTTGCGCTTGTTTTGTAATTGTACTGGAAAAACGCCAACGTGAAAGTGCGTGTGGCGCCACCTAGCGTCTTGGAGTCAAACGCACCTCACTCAATAATCGATTGTTTTCTGGTGCATGTAAACTTGGAATTCTCTGAAACTCCCTACTACTACTACTACTACTACTACTACTACTACTACTACTACTACTAATACTACTACTACTACTACTACTACTACTACTACTACATCTGAGACACGCTCACCATGGAGCAATTAGGGTTAAGGCCTTACTCAGGGGCCCAAGGTGATTCCATTCTTGCCATTCTGGGGCTTGAACCGGGGTCCTCCAGACCCAAGCCCACCTCTGTAGCCTAGACTACCCGCCCCCCCCTCCTTAGCTAGCTTGTTGCCAGTAGCTGGACTTAGATGTGCATGTAACCACCCTGAGTGGTCCTATGCTGTACAACGTTAATGTTTGACGATGGTGTGCAAATTTGGCAGTTGGCATCTAAAAGGTCTTGCTGCCGAAAAAAATGTCCTCACAATGTCAGGAATCCTATGATTTCATCCACTGACTGTTTAAATTAGATGCAACATAATGTCAAATCATGTGACTCGGCACGACTCCCTAATGCTGACCAGGACCAAACTCTTCTCCTTCGCCACTATTTGTCAAGTATTTTCACATGTTCTACATCTGGTGTGCTCTATGATTCAGGAGGTCTCGTCATCGTAGAGTCCACACATACCATCAGTGACATCATACCCAGATGCAAGTCAGTTCTGGGAAGAAGGGAGAGTGCATTGAGGAAATATTACAAATAAAATAAAATTTGGGACCAAAACTTTTCCTTTTAGGTGTCTAACCCAACCACCTCTAACATAAGAAGGAGACCACTTTATTTTTGGACATCAGCCTGTTGTTGGCCAACAGAGGTGGACAGGCCAAGGATTGGTGAATGGCTCTCAGAACTGTCAACAGCTTTGCCTTTGGAAAAGATAACATACCCAAGCAGAGGTAAACAAGAGCCCTTGAAAAATATCTGGGTCCCTTTAGAGATTTTCTAGCAAACAGACTTCTCTTGAACAACGTCAGCGCTTCAATGCTCAATAATATGATCCTAATACTAATTTGACTCTTTTTCCACTAACGTTTATATCTTATATGTATGACTATGTGTATGATATAGTAAGATTTATCCTAACTATTATTTGTGTTGGTTTTTGTTGGGGGGGGGGTGTTTGTGTGTTTTGTATACTTTGGATTCTTCTGTTCCAGTTGTCATGCTTGTATCTTAACATGCAGGAAAAATATAGATACTGTTTGAAAAAGAAAAATTGTAATCTTACAGTGCTCGAGGGTCCTTAAATCTAACAAACTTGTTCCTTTCAAATGTACTCAAGTCTTAACTCTCTGTAGTTTAGCCATAACTTATATTTCCCGTTATACCTTAGTAATCTTGCATAGTTACTGTAATTTCTGCAGGTGTTATACTTCATTATAGAAAGTGAGAGTGAAAGTTCTGCGCATTTCCACGTCGGGGGGGGGGGTTGCTCGACAGAAATCAACAGGAACTAAGGAGCTCACAAAAATATTTTAAGCCACAAATCCTCTCAGGGCTTTGGTAACTTGGACAGCAATCCTGTCTCCAAGAAGCGATAGCAGTGAAGTGTTAAACAAAATGGAGCAGCTAGTGGATGATAAAGCCTTCTCAGATAATGCTCCGCACTCTTTTGGTCGGGAAATGTTTCTTTTTTGAAAGGCAAGCATTTGCACAATTTTATAGAGACCTCTGAACCCCTCAGGCTTTTCCTTTCTTTCTCTTTAAAGTTAAAAGTATATAATCTTTCACAAAATGGTCTGACTAAGTTTTCTTTCCTCTAGTAAACAGTGGGAATTGATGAGAACTTTGCCCCTTTAACTTCAGTGAAATGTACAAATTGATGAGCAAGTACTCACGATTCAGGTGTAAGAGACTGCTGTAGATGTTTGTGGCTCTAAAAATCAAAACTCACTAACAAGTCAGAAGAAAGAGAAAGACGGGATGATAGTTGATGGGAGTTCATTTCAATTACCTGAATAACTGTATTAGTGGTGCAGTTTTAGCAAGCATCTGTCAGTCAATCAGTAAGAAGAAAAAAAACAACAGAAAAACACATTTTGACTAACAGCATCCAGAAGTTGAATAGCATCTGCTTTTTTTCTCTATCAAGACCAAGCATCCTAAACAGAGGAGAGACTCCCCAATGGAACAATAATACAGTAAATAAATTATAGCACCTTTTTATTTCTTCCATCTTTGAGAATACAAGGAGAAAGAGACACATATTTGCATGTATTGTACTGGTGTCACAGGTCTTGAGTGACAGTGTAGACAATAAACGGCTCTTCTACCTCTCTTCCTGTAACTCTAGTTCATTAATTCTTCCTTTTCATAACCTTTGTCCTTCTCTTACTCTTCTGATCCTCCTTTTTTATGTCTGTCCTTCATCAGTTATTCTTCCCTTGTCTTCTCTCGTCTCTCTGGAATTGCTCTTCCTGTCAGAATTAAAGTGTGGCTCATTTCTGGCCCCTGAGGGAGCAGCTGGCCAACTAATCCCTGACGGGGCTTTCTCCTCCTCCTCCTCCTCCCTCCCCTCCTCCTCCTCCTCCTCCCTCCCCTCCTCCTCCTCCTCCTCCTCCTCTTGCACCCGTTCCCCCTCTGTGATTCTCCCTTCCTTCCTTCCTCCCTGCATCCCTGGTGTAATAGCCTCCTTGTTCCCGTTGGACAAAACGGAACCTTTGTGTCTTTTCTGACTCTTTCCTTCTCTCCATATTTGCAACCCCACACACCCCACCCTCCACCACACACACACACACACACACACGCACACACACACACGCACACACACACACACACACACACACACACACACACACATCCCAACACCACCGTGCCCTTAGTTCTCTGTAGAAGTGGAGCAACATTTGGAGTAGGAGTGGAAAAATGGTAAAAAGCAGGTTTTGGGCCTGCAGGCTGAAGGCAGAGTCCAATAGAGCACACAGAGACACAGGCCTTTGTTAGAGGGGGATTAGTCAGGGAGGTGAGGGCAGGGTTGTCACCTTCACAAAAGTCTTCACACCTTTAGCTCTAATCACCTCCACACAACCCTCCCAGTTACACAAAGACTCAGGAAAAGGCCCACTACCTGCACAGACTTGTGATGGACTTCCTTTTCAGCTCTAAGGTGTTTTTCTCTTGGAATACGTTAAGCCTGTTACCTCACTGAGCTCAAATAAAATAACTAAGAATGAATAAATGACACTTATAACACCTGCAAGCATTACTTGTTGTTTTTTTTGTTGTTATTGTGGTTTTTTAACAGAAAGACGCTACATCCGGATCCCTCTGTGATTACTGGTATCAGGTCCCATCTCCAGCCGTCCATATGCACATATCCGTTTAGTGTACAGATACTGTGAGGGCTGCAAGAGTCAGCAAAGCTCTTTCATTACATTACATCCCATAAAACATGGAGGCTCTAAGAAATTAAATTAAGTTAAAAAAATCTGATATACTCCAACTACCTACATGAGCTGCAGGGAAGCCATTATAAGAGTAATCTGCCTCACAGGGAATGCTCAGCGTGCAGAGATGGTCCTGATATGGGTTTTTGAAAGGACACAGAGTTGAAACAGCAGTGTGGAGGCAGACTGGTGTCGCTTTAAAGCAGCTTTTTATATGAACCCCTTCCGGTGTGTGATAGAGCTTCAGAAGATGGTGGAGCGGGTTAATCACAGCTATCTAGCCCCATTCTTCTGAACCACACTTCAGGTGACGTAGGCCCTGTCCCAATACTCCCACTTCCCCTACTTTTCATCCCTACCCCCTAAATTTTGCGCGTTCCCGTGAGGGTGGTGGTGTCCCAATTCCTCTTTTCACCTAGGGGTAGTGGAGAAAAGTAGTGTAGTGGCTATGAATCTGTCCCTACGGATCAAGGGTTTTCAGATGCACACTAGCTGAACTAGGGCCAGAAAAAATTTCCCAGAATGCTTTTCGTCGTCATTTGCGGACTGAATTTAAAAAAAAAAAACATGGCAGACATTTCTTATTTTTTAGTGAATAAAATCAATATTTTGAGTTAGTTTCTGCATAAAAATGCATTTTGATTACATTTCTAGCGAGAAATATATATTTTACTTTCATAATATTCAGGTTCAGGTTCAGGTTCAGGTTACTTTATTGGTACCCAAGGGTAAACTGGTTTTGCAGTCTAGAGTTAAACAAGCAGCAGAAAACAGACAATCAGTTCAAGAACAAGACATTTAAGAAGAACACATACACATAAAACAAGAGACAGCTTCGGCTCGACAGAAAGTGCTGCAGTTCATGAAATAAATACAAGAAATAAAAGACATGAGGCTAAAAAAGAATTAAAACACCAAGAGCAAAATTTCCTCCAAGCTAGGAATGGATAAGAGCAATAAGATAAAAACATTGTAAAAGATAAAAACATTGTAAAATACATCGATTATGTACATTCACTCAGTGAATGTACATAATCACTCGCTTGCCCGTTGTTGCGAAGATCACGCCAGAATAAAGGCTGATTTATGGTTCCGTGTTACACCAACGCAGAGCCTACGGCATAGGCTCTGCGTTGGTGTAACACGGAACCATAAATCAGCACCCGAGCCGGCAGGCAGAAATCCCGAAATTTTTGGAGCAAATTTCTTAACAGGCGTAGCTACAAGTGTTAGATTTCATCTATTAAACCAACATTTATCTTCCTAAATGATTTATTTCAGCCAGCGGTAATTCTCCACAGAGCTGCAGGTTTCTCCCCGGGACGACGGCGCAGGTTGACCTGGCCGTGAGCTGATGCTGCTCCGAGCCGGCGGCTCTTCTCCGAAAACATGGGTTCAAATTTCTTAACAGGCGTTATTTGGATAAACTGAGCCCAGGTTGAGGATCTTAACGGTTACTTTTACACCTGAAAAAATATTAAAACTTAATAAAGTGGCATATTAACAGCTCTACAGCTGAAATTAAAACAGCTGATATGGTGTGACGTTTGTGCAAACGTAACTACGCAGTCGCTTACGTACCCGAACGTAAACCACGCAGTGACGTAGCAAAATTTTGGGGTGGTGCTGAAAAGTAGGAGTAGTGGGAGTATTGGGACAGACCTGGGAAGATTACAAGGGCCCTAAAATCTGTGGCTTCTTTTTTAGGGGTAGTGGTAGTGAGGGAGGGCTAGTGGTAGAAAGTAGGGGGTGTATTGGGATTGGCCCGTAGTATTCCCTGCTGCCGAAGACGTTTTAGTGGTCACCATTTCCCCCATTTTCTGAAGATGATTCCAAAATAATAACCAGCCCACGCAGTAGAAATCACAACCAAGTCGATTCATGTGTTCATGAGAACATTTTCACCGCTGCACCCTGTAGTCGCGTTTCCATTACCCCTCGATTTGTGCAAAACCCAGCTATTTCAAAGAAAATCTTGTAATGGAAACGCCTCTTATTTGAAAAAAAAAAAACTGCCAAATATTGCAAAAAATCTTTTTTGCGCTTTCATGAAGTGGTTTTTCGCTCATTTGCATGTCTGTCAGTGCTGGATACGACGTCGCCAGTGGATCTATCTAGTTTCCAGCAGTTTTGGGCCTCATTAAGATGATGTAGTTGTGCTATAACACCACTTAATCATTATGCATTACTGCACCACATAAGAGCCTTGTCTGAATAATCGCTGAATCATCTTCTGCCTTCATCTTCTGTTGGCTATTTTTGCAACAGTAGCAGCCGCAGTCGCAATAATCTGTCAAAGACTAAAAACATCTTTATGTCCATCTTCTTCAAAGTCGAGATCTTCATTTTTATTGTTTTGAAGAGAAGTCTCGCAGGGCCAGATACGGAGAGAGAACCAGGAGGGAAACTTGTAAAAACAAAAACATTGTTCAATGGAAACACCCCCATCCTGCAGCTGTACCTTTATCACGTATTCAGAGATTTGCTTTTCTTTTGCAGAAAAGTGTCGTGGAAACACGACTTGTAACTCAGTTTTAGTGAAAAAAGGACTTGCTTCTCTCTAAATATAATTAGTGAAGGACAAAAATGAGATGTGAATATTCATGATATGAAAATACAACTAATGAACACAGAAGAATCCCATTCATTCTTTAGGTATTTCTGGTTAGATTAAGCTTTTACATGTTAGTCTCTTATGTTATTTGTCTGTCAATAATTAGTTATTTGTCCAAAACTGAATCCTGAACTCACAAAAACCAGAGAAGTGTCTCCGCTGCCAAACTTAAAGGGGACCTATTCTGAAAAACAGGTTTTTTCTTGCTTTAACATATATAAAGTGGTCTCCCCTCAGCAACTCAGAGAAGGAGGAAAGCAACCAGATTCTGCAGTGTCTGTACAATCGCCCGGATGTGCCGTCCAGTGTGATGTGGATCTACGAGCCAATAAGAATCTGCTCCCGTCGTTACGTAACGACGGGAGCGATTTACAACGGTTGGATCCGATGCGTGAAACCACACCCACAACTAACTCCGCCGGCCGGAGCTTCCGCCATTTTTTGGTAGCGGTGTATCGTGATGGCGTCTGTTCGAGCTAGACATGCGAATTGCTCTGTTGTTAGTTGTAAAAAACCAACACAAATGTCTGTATTCTGTCTTTGTCTCCTCCTGCTACGCGTCATTCAGGCAGCCAATCAGCACAGAGCCTCATTATCATAGCCCCGCCCACTCTGACTCCCGCATAGATAATGAGGTTAGAAACGGTAAAGATAAAGACATGGATCAGAGGCTGAATTTCTAATTTATTTAGCAAAAACAATCAAAAGCTTGTTTTTAAGACATTCAAGGCCTGTTTAAAATAGGTATTAGATGCCATAATATGTCCCCTTTAAAATGTCATTCCAACACTACAGACGATGACATCGGGGTATTTGGGTTTTGTGATTTGTCACGTCTGAGCGAGGACTGTATTAGGCAGGTGTTACAGTTTAAAAGCATTCGGGGCAGAAAATGCAACCTGACAACGTTGATTTGCAGCCGTTGTTTAGAAACACAGTAGGTGTCCGCCGTTATGCCAGATGATTCAGCCGGGGCTTTAAATCTCCAGCGGATAGGTGTACGAAAGGGCAGTCCAGTCTGGCTCAGCTTTGATTGTTGGACTTATTTTAACCAAACGCTGTTACCTCGCCGTAAATCACCAAATGACATTTCAAGTGGTCTGAAGAAATCCTCAGCATATGGATAGAAGGTGTGCACCCTTAAAATACACGTGCGGGCGGGAGAGACCGATCAAATAGTGCAGCTTTGCTTGATGTGCTGAGGTGAGAATGACAACCTCATGTTCCAGATTTAACATTGAGTTAAGCAATGCAGGTTAGTATCACTCTTTGACGACAGATATCAAATGCCGTTTGAGGGTTTTCCACCCATTGGCTTTTTATATTTCTGCCTGACTTTCCCTCACTCTCTGTCTCTCTCTCTCTCTCTCTTCCATCCTCTCGCTGCCTTACTGTTGCTTTTGTGTTGGAGTTTCCATCAGCAGGCTTCCTCTCCCCGTGTGTTATGTGTGCTTTGAACTCCTCAAACTGTTCTTTTGAAGGGCAGAGTCATAAAATGTCCTTTTATGCCGGCACAGACTCTTTGATGGGGTTGTCATCTTGTACAATGCTCAGCTCGGAAACTTCAGATAGACGTGACCGCACCCACACAGACGGACAGACAGACTGACATGAGACTATGGAGCTAGAACAGTCTCATAATTCGCAAATGCACACACCGTTTCACAAATGCACAGGACAAAATTCACAAATGCACACACTGATCCGCAAATGTATCCGCCCCTTTAATCTGATTGGTTTACGAGTAAGTCGTGTTTTATCCACTGCTCTGCGTCCCCCACGTGGGGTGCGCTCTTATGATTGGCTGAAACAAAGGAAGACATCTGATTGGTTGCAGATCCTTCCGTGTTAAAAAAAACGTATTTGTGGATCGAGTCACGTTAGGAGAGTCTCAAAAGTCACACACAAATCCAGCGCAGCTCACAGACAAAAAAACGTTTGTAAATCAGGTTATATTTGTGTGTGCATCAAAAATAAATTTGTATATCTTGTCCTACGCACGTGTGAATTGTTCTGTGCATTTGCGGATCAGTGTGTGCATTTGTGAATTTTGTCCTGTGCATTTGTGAAACGGTGTGTGCATTTGCGAATTATGAGACTGTTGTAGCTCCATATGAGACTCATGAAGGAGATCTCTCAGGTTTGGGGGCTACTTTTTCTCCGTTTTTTTTTTTACAGAAACAAGGATCGAAGGCATTGCCACATTTAAAAACTAAATTCCGGTAAGAAAGCTAATTTGTGGTTTCCACGTCGGCCCATGCATAAGACTTATAATATCAATTTTATCAACTGCACAAGTCTGTAAGGCCCATAAAGTACCTCTGTGGTCAAAGTGTGCAACCGAGCGTGCAAAAGAAGACAGCTTAGCCACACCGCGATAGTGTCGTGCAGATCACATACCGGCGCATGGGAAGCTTAAAAAAAAGGGCAAAATCTAAAAGGTAATATGAATAGATCTCAGTCAGGACTCTGCAGATGTACACATGGATGCTCAAACCACATATGAGGTGTTAGTAACTGAGTAGGAACCATGAGAATAGGTAAAGATGGAGCCAGACGGATGTGATGGGAGGATCCCCCTGTGCCAGTCAGGCCTCAAGCTGCTTCCTCTCATGGTTTATGTTTGAGCACACCCACCCAGGTTTGATTTTCTCCCTTTAACAATATTGTTACTTTCACCTTTTCTTATCGACTATAATCAGTACTGGAGTTGAAGGGGGATGAGGGGGGATGGCATCCCCCCTGAAATAAAAACGGTCCAAATCATCCCCCCTGTAAAACTGCCATCCCTCCTTTCCATCCCTTATGTCATTTCATCAATGAATGTGGTTTTACTGCTATTTCAACATTTAGAGTCATCACCAGAAAAATATCACCAGAAAAATAACTTATTTGACAATTTTCACCTGTTTCAAGTAAATTTTCACTTGAAATAAGTAGAAAAATCTGCCAGTGGGACAAGATTTATCTTCTCATTACAAGCAAAAAAATCTTGTTCAACTGGCAGATTTTTCTACTTATTTCAAATGAAAATCTACTTGACACAGGTGTAAATTGTTGTTTTTTCCAGTGATGAGTCTTGTTTTAAGTGTAATGAGATTTTTTTACTAAAATGAGACATTATAACTAGAAATAAGACTTGCATATTCTTGCTAGGATTGTGAGTTTTTGCAGTGATCCATTTTACTTATCCTGTGAAGGACAGAGTCATATTGATAAGTTCAGAAAAGTGTTTTTTATTGTTGTGTTTTGATGTATTTGATGTAAGCCCAGTGGATATTTAAAGCTTACAGAAGGCTGCATTTAACTGCTGCTATGTCATTCCTGCAGTATTTCTGCAGGTGTTTTGGTCACTGCTATTATTTGTAATATATTATATTATTTGTAATCAGCACAAATGATCTGTCCCCATATGATCAAATCCACCATCCCCCCTGATTTATTTTTACAACTCGAGTACTGACTATAATATAAAGCAAAACAAAATCATAGCTGTATTGTGTCCCCTCCCTAGATGGATGTGTCACCACAGTGAAGCTTTAACACAGATGTGAGTGTTTTAGGTCACATGACCTTCATAAGCAGGAGGAAACAGGCCGTGCTCACACTGCTGGGAGTTGAACCAGCGACCCTCCCACGGGGAGGCCACTGCCCCGACCACCAGGCCATGGTGGCGGCCTTTTACGAAGCGGTAAAGAGTTTGCCAGTCGGGTAACCCGCAGGTGTAGGTTCATTTAACATCGTCCCTTGTTTGGGGGAATATATCCCATTGAGATTCATGTCCTTGGTTCGCTGGCAAGATTTACAGGACTGTCTCAGAAAATTAGAATATTGTGATAAAGTTCTTTATTTTCTGTAATGCAAAAATGTCATACATTCTGGATTCATGACAAATCAACTGAAATATTGCAAGCCTTTTATTATTTTAATATTGCTGATCATGGCTTACAGTTTAAGAAAACTCAAATATCCTATTTCAAAAAATTTGAATATTCTGGGAATCTTAATCTTAAACTGTAAGCCATAATCAGCAATATTAAAATAATAAAAGGCTTGCAATATTTCAGTTAATTAGTAATGAATCCAGGATGTATGACATTTTTGTTTTTTTAATTGCATTACAGAAAATAAAGAACTTTATCACAATATTCTAATTTTCTGAGACAGTCCTGTATACCCCAGAAGTTGCACTTTTCTGCAACGATATTAGTCATCAATCGCTGAAGGAGAAGGCAGCACTTGGAAAAACCAATTCTAACGTGCACCACATACTTGTTTAATCAATTATCTCAGTGCTACGTTATTCAACAATAAATAACTCTAGAAAAAGTGTTTTTTTTTTTAAACTTGTCTCTTAACTTGTGCACTAAATCCGTACCTCCACCGTTGATTTCTCAGTTGTCAAACTGTAGGCATTACTGTTTGGGTTGGGTTTCCCAGAACAATCCCAACACTGAGACAATCTTTGTTCTTTTGTCAGATGTGAGCACTGAGAGGCTTTTGGGAAGCTGGAACCTGGCTGTTCCCAGGATCCCTTTCACCTGAGCTGGAGAACAACAGTGGGAGAGAAGAGGAGCACAAAGAGAAGCTGTTAGAGATCTGGAGTACATGTGCAGCTTCTCATCCTCACCAGAACAGGAATACATTCAGACGCGGCCACCGTACGTCCTCTGATACATGTTTACGCAGCCGTGAAAGGGTTTTGGTTTCTATCCTCAAAACAAACAATCCATTTATGAGAATTGCTTCAGAGATTAACCTGGAATAAGGCCCCGTTTCCACGTAGCAAAAACGGTGGCGTTTTCATGCGTTTTGGCCATTCGTTTACACGAAAACGGAGCTCAAAGTCTCCAAAAACCATCATTTCTGAAAACTCCGGCCAAAGTGGAGATTTTCAAAAACTCCGTTTTCACATTTGCGTCTAAACGTAGGAAAACAGACATTTAGGCTTCAGAACGTCACATTATGAGACAGAAACGTCACCAGCGTCATGAGTGTGACCTGTGTTTACAATTTGTTTGGCCACCGTCAATTTTTTCTTGTATTTTACCTGTTTTATATTCTAAAGTCACACTTAAAAGTAACTCCACTTCTCTGTCACTCCAAACAAAAGACTCTCGTTCATCTTGGAAGTAACTGGCAGGCAACGCTGATTTATGGTTCCGCGTTACACCAACGCAGAGCTACGGCGTAGGCTACGCGGCGACGCGCACCGTACGTAGGCTACGCCGTCAATTTAACGCGGAACCATATTATTCAGGCTTCACACGTGTCATTTGTTGACGTTTTTTTCCAAGATTCTGATTGGCTAGCATGACTTTATCTTCTCGTTACACTGCCCCCTGCAGGTTTGGCTGCTCATAGCACCTTAACAGCGTATTTATGCGGGTTCGTGTAAACAAGGGTATTTTTCAAAACGTAGAGGGGGAAATATCCGTTTTTGTAAATACCCGTGTGTGTAGACGTAAACGTGGCCTAAATGTGACTATATGGCCACTACAGCCCCAACGAACAGATCTCTGCTTAGGTGGAAGCAACGGTCAGAAAACCTGTGCTTCATTAGGGTTCTGGTGTTCTGGTACCATTGTGCTCTCTTCAGTTCAATGAGCAGAGGAAGTGTGCTAGAGTTATTAAAGAGGAGTTATGAATGCGTGACAAAGAGAAGGAATAGGACAGGTGTGTGAAGCGGGGGCCAAGACCCAACTTTCCCCCCTTTCTTTCCCAGAACTAGTTGGTCTGAGCACACTGGTTATGATTTATGTTCTTGTCAAGGTTTGTGACCGCACTTTACATGTTTTTGACATTGTTGCTTGAACAATATCCGTCCACAGACAGCTACCGAGAAACAGACATGTCAAGACATAACCCAGCGCTCAGAATAACATTAGGAGGGCGGTTATCTACAGTAAAGGGCTCTCTGTGCTACGAAGGCCGTAAAAAACATGCTTGTTACACCATCAATTAGCTCGTACAAAAGAGTTTGTCAGAAACCGAAAAAAACAGGAAAGAGTGTGATTTAACTATTTCTTTGGAGCTTGTGATGTTTGAACAGCTCAGAGACTTCATGCAGGAGCGATGATGGATTTTTCTTGATTTCTCATGAGACGTAAAAGAAAAAAGATAGTGTTTTGGACTTATTAAAAAGGTTTTTTGAGAACTTTAATAATAATTAAAGCTGCAAGCATTGATGAACGGGCCCTCGCACCCTTGTGCACGTTCAGGCTGCAGTGGAAGCTTGTATGACCTGAATGTAGATTCTTCAGGCCTGGACATTTAGTGGATGAAACCAGCCACAACTCTCTATATCAAACCATTCAAAAGTTATGGCAGAAAGTAGGAACTATCAGATATTGACCAATCAGAAGAAGGGACAGGGCTAATTCAGGCCAATGAAGGTCAAGTACTCAATACCGAGTCCAATGACACCACCCACATGTCTTTATCACAACCCGTTTAAAAGTTATGGCAGAAAATAGGGACTATCAAATATTGACCAATCAGAAGAAGGGGCGGGGCTAATTTGCACCAATTATGTTCAAGGACTCAAAACCAAGTCCGATGACACCACCCACGACTCTTTATGTCAAACCTTTCAAATGTTATGGCAGAAAGTAGGAACTATCAAATATGGACCAATCAGGTAAAGGTGGGGCGCTTTTTGGCATCTATCGTCGCCACGGTAACGCTTTTGACTGAGAAAAGTAATGTGCATCGTTGCAGGATGGAGACGCACATTTTGATGTATAACACACCTGAGTGCACGTTACGGTTCGGGCCGTATTAACTGCCGAAGGAATGGCATAAATTTCGCCAAAAATACACGATTAATTCAAAATGGCCGACTTCCTGTTGGGTTTGGGCCATGGCATCAAGAGACTTTTCTTTAAGTTGCGACATGATACAGGTGTGTACCGATTTTCGTGCATGTACGTCAAACCGTATTGTGGGGCTTGAGGCACAAAGTTTTCTAGGGGGCGCTGTTGAGCCATTAGGCCACTTCCATTAATGCAAACCATTAAATGTCACATTTTTTGCCAGGCCTGGCTTGGTGCAAAATTTGGTGACTTTTGGGGCACGTTTAGGGGGAAAAAAGGCCCTCATTTCGTCGGAAGAAAAACGAGAAAAACGAGAAAAACAATAGGGCCTTCGCACTGTAAGTACTCGGGCCCTAATTAAATGACATGTATACACATGACATTATTTGAAAAATGTTGAACGAGAAGGGTTTGTTAAAAAAAAGGGCTCTTTGAGCTCGTCACCTGTACTTGAAAGCGAAACGCTGCAATTTGACCGACTTTACAGTTCGTAAGTCGCTTTAACGTAACAAAGTGATGACGGGGCAGAGAGGTCTGATGTATGTCAAACTATTATCGGTGCAGTTTCAGAAACACCTACAAGCCGGTAACCTCTGTGTAAATTACACCATCAGTTTCCTGTCAGCACTTATGAAATTAGAAGAGGAAATGATCGTATATCAAACTTCCTTGGTGGGGTAAGAATGAAGCCGGAGCTGCGGGGGTGAAAAAGGTGTTAGTTCAAAATGCATTGCTTTGCTATCAAGGAGAATTACGGCTTTAGACCCGGTCTTCATCCCGTGCCAAGAAAACCGCGTCTTTTAAGAAATGTTTTGTGCGACAGGACTCAACCGACTTCTGAAATATCCATCACCCTCTGGTTCAGGGTTCAGCGGAAGAGCTGTCAGGGCTGAGGATGTGAAACAGATCTCTCAGACCATCTTCGTTCAAACACTATTCAGCTTCTGCAAAACCAGTTTGATCATCAACCTGTTTTCTTGCTGAGCTCGTCTTCCGCTCGTCGGCCTGCACCGTGTGGCCTTTGTGTGCGTGTGTGTGTGTGTGTGTGTGTGTGTGTGTGTGTGTGTGTGTGTGTGTGTGTGTGTGTGTGTGCCGTCTCGGTAAGTAATGTCTGAAAGCATGTAAATCATCCTGTCAAGAGTGTGTGCTGTGAAAACATCCTGAGTGCATAAGAAGATACATACTTGTACACACACCGAGAGAGGCACAAATATGAGAACCATGTCCATCTGACATGAGTAAAGATTCAGCTGGAGAAATGCAGAAAAAGATGTTTTTTGAATTCAAATAAATAGATTTGACCCTTTTTGTCTCTATAGGATCAAAATGTTAAAATGCAAATCCATTTGACAGGTTTTGGCACATAATTGAACAAACTAAAGCACAATCATTTATTCAGTTTATTCACAATATAGTCTTTTAGCATGTATCATATGGGCAGATGCCAGAACATACAGTATCTTATCATGAAATCAGGCCACAGAATGAGTGTATCAGTGTTTTGTTTCAGTTTTACTCACCTCGGAAACTTATTTTCCGGTTTCCCATGACAGCGGCATACAACTGCTGTCCCACAGAGCTAAATATAACACCGAGACATCTGCGGTCGAAGGTTGTGAAATCATGCTAGAAAGTGTTTTGTGGACATGTAGACTGTGAAAATATGAGCGTCACGTTTACTGTAAGACGGTTTTCAGTGCTAACTAAGACAAAGCTCGTTTTGAAGACTCGGTTATACTCGGATATTTTGAATCTTAATATGATTTTTTTTCCCTTGTGATGATTATGGAGCTGAAATGTTACTTATGATAAAATAAGCACCTAAGAAAGTGTCCTGGTCATGTGCCACAGAACCGAGAAGAAAAAACCCAACATAAAAGACAACAAAAAACTATTCCAGATTGTACATTTTGAGCACCGCAGCCGATCCGAGGGGCGGTGAACTGAGCTGCTCTTTTTTTTATGTATTTCATCTGTGAAAGTATTCCAAACATACAGGACTATCTCAGAAATTTTGAATATTGTGACTTTCTGTAATGCAATTACAAAAACAAAAATATCATACATTCTGGATTCATTACAAATCAACTGAAATATTGCAAGCCTTTTATTATTTTAATATTGCTGATCATGGCTTACAGCTTAACAAAACTCAAATATCCTATCTAAAAATTCAAGTTTTAGAAAATTTGAATATTCTGGGAATCTTAATCTTAAACTGTAAGCCATAATCAGCAATATTAAAATAATAAAAGGCTTGCAATATTTCAGTTGATTTGTAATGAATCCAGAATGTATGACATTTTTGTTTTTTTAATTGCATTACAGAAAATAAAGAACTTTATCACAATATTCTAATTTT
This sequence comes from Cololabis saira, assembly GCF_033807715.1. NCBI lineage: Eukaryota > Metazoa > Chordata > Actinopteri > Beloniformes > Belonidae > Cololabis > Cololabis saira. The sequence continues at coordinate 4,946,393 of NC_084600.1, read as the reverse complement.
CTGAGACAGTCCTGTACAGGATTCACACATATTGTCTTGTAGTTGTCATTGTGAAATAAAATAGTGCTTTGATGGCTGTCAGAAACCAATCAAGTCACGGGTCAATGGGTCACATAGCAACAGGCTCCAAAGGCCACACCAGAGAAAACGCCGGGGGGGCAAACACAAATGCTGATCGCTTGAGTGCCCTCGTGTCGGCAGTGCCATCTCTGACTGTCATCACTTTGAGTGACACGCATCAGGGTTGAGGGGTCAGGAGGAGTGAAGAGGTGCGATGCAGGTGGGTGCGTGTGCAAGGGGCTGTAAACTTCCTTTGTAAGACGCAATAAAAGCACAAAAGCGGTAATTGTAGGACAGGTTTTGAGCCTTTTTGATCAAACTTGGTGTCAAGGAGTGAACAAATTCTAATCAAGGGCCACCGTTTATGCTGCAGGGTTCAAATGACCCAAATCTGTTTTTTTTCCCTCTAACAGTCAGTGAGGCATAGATTGGATGTGACCGATAGACGTGAAAGCAGTTAACAAAAGCGCATGTGACTCATACATCTTTGACAATGTGATGCAAGTGGGCAGGCTCCCCTCTTTCCTTTCCACTTTAAAACTGCGCCTTATCTTCTGTTGACCTCTGAGTGCTTCAGAAGGCAACGGCTGGGATAACAACGTCAAGAATAACTCGACGGAGCTGCCGTTGCAGCCGCTAACGTTTGGTTAACCAGCTAACAAAATGGTGGCATTTGTTATTACCCGATGTGAGTCGCTACCCGATTTGAGTCACACATGCGCAGTCGCGTCCAACATCATCGGCCATCTTGGAAAGCGACATACGGCAACACCACTTGGACAAACTGTCATTACCCGATGTGAGTCGCTACCGCGCATGCGCCACTTTTCGCTGTGCATTTCAGCAGGAAATCAGTCAGTGGAGAAGTAGAGAGTGTTGTCATTACCTGATTATTGATTAAAATGAGCGACTTTAATTTTTTCTATCAGCTCCATGCCTACATGGAATCCGGAAAGTTTCATCCTAGTTTGGGAAAAGCTGACAAATAAACTAATGAAAATGGTTCTTCTCATTCATCATTAGTAATATCAAAGGGAACTTTTACTTATTTCATTAAAACTCAGACCAAATAGGAAAAGCAATCATGTAAATAATAATATCCCTAACTTATTGTGAGTAGTGTATATCAAAACAAGTGTGTGTTTAGATCTTGTCTATCAAGTCTGGCGACGTAACTGTAGTTTGTCCAAGTGGTGTTGCCGTATATTGCTTTCCAAGATGGCCGACAATGTTGGACGCGACTGTGCATGTGTGACTCAAATCGGGTAGCGACTCACATCGGGTAATGACAGCATTAACACACTCCTACTGTGGAACACGGTGGAGGTGTGTTAATGCACCGATGGAAATACGTCTGAATATCTCCTGGCTGTGTTCTGAGCTTCATCACTCAACTTCGGGGACTATTTACAGGGTAAACCCTGTTGCTCTGCCTAGAAACCTGGAAGAGCCTCCTGCAGCTGAAGTCAGGCCGACGACATCCTCCTGAGAAACGGCCTGGCATCGCTCTCCTGCCGTCACAGTGAACTAGTCCCAGAAACTAGGGCTGCAGGGGACCTGAGGCCGACACCCCAGTTACACCGGTCACTGAAAAAAGGAATATGTTCAAATGTTCAAATTCTCCTCATTGTACTGTATCAGAGTGTGGCGCTAAAGGTGACACTATGCATGGATGTAGACCTGAGTGTGTGTGTGTGTGTGTGTGTGTGTGTGTGTGTGTGTGTGTGTGTGTGTGTGTGTGTGTGTGTGTGTGTGTGTGTGTGTGTGTGTGTGTGTGTGTGTGTGTGTGTGTGTGTGTGTTGTTAACGAGGGTCAGGCTCATGATGAACCTGTATGAGACTGTGAACGACAGGAAAGAAGGAAGCACACTCAGGTTACAGGCCCTGTTCAGATCTTGCATTCAAACGATCTGAATGATCAGATCACAAGTGGCCCAGAGCTTAGAGTGCATTCACACCTGTAAGTCAAATGTATACCCAAATGCATCCTCAGTAGCCCCTTTTACATCGGCGAATGACCCCGTGTTTAACTGGCAGATGGAGCATGTTGTGTTCCTCGTTTACATTGACCAACGCGGGTGGCGTGTCCAGCCGCCCTGCCGATAACTCGGCTCCGAGGGTTGTCTTAACCTCGGGTCAGGGGGGTATTCCAAGAATAAACTGGGTATGTTAACCCAGGGTAAATGGTAAACCTGGGTTTTCCGTTCCAAAATGGTCAGGTTAAGTAAGCCTTAACCCAGATTGGAAGTTGGTTCCATAGTAATGGTGCCTGATAGCAGAACGTCCGCCCTCCAAATCTACATTTGGATACTCTAGGAACTACGAGTAAACCTGCACTCTTGGAGCGGAGAGCTCTGCCAGGAACATAAGGCACTATCAGGTCTTGTAAATACTGCGGAGCTAAGCCGTTTTGGGCTTTATATTCAAGTAATAAAATTTTAAATTGGATTCTGAATTTTACAGGTAGCCAATGGAGCGACGCTAACACTCGATAGAGATCGACCCTCGATAGATGATGTCTTTATAGATTCACCGGGAACGCGCACAACTCTGGGTTAACCAACTCTGGGTTAGTTGAGTTAATTCATAACCGGTGTGTTGGAACCAACTGAGCGGGTTTAGTCGTCATGGGTTCAGATAACCTCAAGATGAGACTTTAACTCAGTGTTTGTTAAACTTCCTTCTTGGAATACCCCCCAGGTCTAATGTAAACAGAACTAACCCGGGTTGTTGTGGGAGGGGTTTGTTGATCACGTAAACGTATTATTCTATAAAATAAGGAAACAGCTGATGAGAGTAACAACAGCAGCAGGACGTCACAGGTAGGATCAATATTTGCAAGATGAGTAACTGGGGAGACGAGCAGATCCAGGAGCTGCTCAGCCTCGGAGACGAGGACGCCATAAACCGCCGTATGTCCAGAACCACAAAGGATGATGGTCCATTGTTTGAACAAGTGGACACAAAGATGAAGAAACCAAAAAACACTCATCCCGATGTTCATCCATCCTGGTTTTGAAAACGACACCTGTCTGACGGCACATATCACCCTGCTGATGTAGGATAATACATTACTATACACCCCCCAGAGGTGGGTAGTAACAAGTTACATTTACTCTGTTACATTTACTTGAGTAAGTTTTGGGAAATTTTGTACTTTTAGGAGTAGTTTTGAATCACTGTACTTTTTACTTTTACTTGAGTAGATTTGTGAAGGAGAAACTGTTCCTCTTACTCCGCTACATTAGGCTACGTTGAGCTGTTACTTTTCTTTTATCACTTTTATCCGCGTACGCGTCAATCTCATGACATCACTGGGTGATTCTTTGGGAAAAATGTTTGTTTTTGCATGTTTTGTCACATTTACACAGACTCAAACACACACAGAGTTTCTATGAGTTCATGTTTGTTCTAGTTCTGCCTGGTTAAAAAAAGAAAAGTACAAAGGCTTGAAATTTTGTGCTACTTGTGCTTAATTAAATTTTTTATTCTGCTATTATTTTATTTATTTTATTATTTATTAAAGTACTTGAATTTACTTTAAGATTTTTTTAATTTAAGCTATTTTTTATTTTTTATTAATTTTAATTTATTTTTTATTATTTTATTGATTTAATTTGCCTGAAGATGATTATTTTGTACTTTTGTCTGTTTGAATGGTTGTGTTAAAAATATAAATCAGACGTTACTCAACAGTTACTCAGTACTTGAGTAGTTTTTTCACCAAGTACTTTTTTACTTTTACTCAAGTAATTATTTGGATGACAACTTTTTACTTCTACTTGAGTCATATTATTCTGAAGTAATAGTACTTTTACTTGAGTACAATTTTTGGCTCCTCTACCCACCTCTGACACCCCCACACAGGTTACGCTATGTTTCACAGATAACGCCTCCCACCTCCCCTTCCCTCCCCTCAACTCGCATTCAGGCCCGAGGTGACGAATAAAACACCTTGCGTTTACGTTGCCATCGGGCGTTAAACACGCGTTCATCATCCAGCGATAGTAGCGGGATCCAGTGTAAAACAGACCATGTGACCTTCCTGCCCTACATGTAAATGAACATGCCACATTTGTCCAGGCCACCTTCCAGGAATGTGTTGGGACTTTGTGATGGCCTCTCGTGGTCGGATCTCTCAGGATGCGTTTTAATGCCAGGTCTGGATGAGGTGGAGAATTAGAGGCTGTGAACACAGTTGTGTTTTTATCCATCCTTGTGTCACAGACTCCCCAAGAGAGAAGAAAGGGTTAGGGTTAGGGTTAGGGCTAGGGTTAGGGTTAGGGTTAGGGTTAGGGTTAGAAAGCACTGCAAGGAAGAACACTGTTGTTTCATGTCGCTTCTCCAGAAGAGTCCCAAGAGATTGCTCTTAAAGCAATAATGCTGCTTCAAGGACCGTCGTGGCCTCGAGGAGTTAGTGGTTTTGGTCATGAGAGGAGAGGACGTGTAGACATAAGTAAACTGTATAAAGCCTGGGCTGATGATCCATTACACTGTCATTTGTTCCGTTGTTAATGTGTGAAGATAAAAATAAAACAATGTAAAATAAGCTGCTTGTGTGAAGCACTTTATAACATTCATTTATACAAGTTTTCTTCTTTTGCAGCTAACATGAAGACCTGACTCCATCCTCCAGGAGTTTTTCAGTCGGCTAACTCCACTAAACCACAATATTTCTACTTCCCTCTCAGTCACGAAAGGTTAAAACTGGGATTTAAAAACACATGATTATAGTTAGAGTTATGATACATGTTTAAATGTCACAACACACGTGGCTGGGGTTATAAAAACATGTATGAAAACATATATATGGTTATGGGATTACATGGTGTGCTATTCATGGAGCGTGGGGATGCTGGCCTCCACAAAATGAGGGCCTACAGTTTGGATCATCTCACCATGTTGTAACTATGGTCTGTAAGACGGGTCTGTGTGAGCGGATCAGGGAACACGTCTGGGTCTTTATTCATCTACACACCACACTCATGGTGTTGGGATTTCAGACGTCTGACACGCAGGTGAATGAAAACAAACTGTGAATACAATGAAACAGATCAATTACAGGACTGTCTCAGAAAATTAGAATATTGTGATAAAGTTCTTTATTTTCTGTAATGCAATTAAAAAAACAAAAATGTCATACATTCTGGATTCATTACAAATCAACTGAAATATTGCAAGCCTTTTATTATTTTAATATTGCTGATTATGGTTTACAGTTTAAGATTAAGATTCCCAGAATATTCTAATTTATTGAGATAGGATATTTGAGTTTTCTTAAGCTGTAACCCATGATCAGCAATATTAAAATAATAAAAGGCTTGCAATATTTCAGTTGATTTGTAATGAATCCAGAATATATGACATTTTTGCATTACAGAAAATAAAGGACTTTATCACAATATTCTAATTTTCTGAGACAGTCCTGTATGTTCAGCTTACATCAATAAACTGCTACAACAACCTGGGACTTCTTTGGCAAAAATGAAACTAAATAATTATAGTAATTACATGATACCCATGTTTGTTTGTTTTTTTGTTGTTTTTTTTTTACTTTTTAGCATTGCAAGTGTTAATAATGTCTGCATGTAAACATGTAAATCAACCCCTGTATATTGTTATTGTATCATGTGTGACAAAAGCCTCACGTAATCCGACAAAAAAGAAAAGTTCACATCTGCCAAATCAGTCCAAAGGGTTTGTTTTGTAATTCACATCCAGAGTTTAACAAAAGTTGAATTAAGTTCAGTTCATCATGTTCATGATGAGCAAACGGATAGATAGATAGTTATTATCGTTCACGAAAACGAACGAAATAACGAAACGAAAATTAAAAGACAAAAACGATAACTAACTGAAACTATATTGCGTGTTTAGAAAACTAACTAAAACGAACTGAAATTATAGATATAATTTCCTCCGTTTTCCTCCCTGTCAATATAAGCCTCTTGGTATGATCAATTTATTCCGCTCTGGCCGTTTATCTCCAACTGGCAGCTACGGCACCTGAACGCCTCACGGTCCGTGACGTCAAAACTAAAACTAAAACTAATAAAAACTAAACTAAAACTAAGCATTTTTGAAAAATATAAAAACTAATAAAAACTAGCAAACCCACACTAAAAACGAATTAAAACTAACTGAATTGAAGGAGAAAAAGTCAAAACGAAAAAAAAACTAAACTAAAATGAAAAATTCTAAACTATTATAACCCTGGTGTGTGTGTGTGTGTGTGTGTGTGTGTGTGTGTGTGTGTGTGTGTGTGTGGTGCTGGAGGAACATCATGGGGGGGTGGATGTGCCAGAACAGAGGATAGGTAGGGGGCGAGCCAGTGGGTGGCTACTGGTGTGAAAGGCCGGGCTACTGGTGGTGAGGGGAGACTGGAGGAGCTGGGGATGAAGAGAGGGTGTGACTGACGCATGGATAGAGACGACTAGCAGGGGACGGCAGGAGGTGGAGGCCCGGGAAGAATGGTGGCAGGATGAGGGTGTGCTGCATCGACAGGGGTGTGTGTGTGTGTGTGTGTGTGTGTGTGTGTGTGTGTGTGTGTGTGTGTGTGTGTGTGTGTGCTATGCGTGTCCTCCATGTTGTTTCAGGTGTCCACACACCCCCAGCCAACCAGCAGGCCCTGGAGGAAGGACTGGCAGCTCATTAGCCTGATCAAAGACTCCACTTCCCCCCAGGTTTTACACACACACACACACACACACACACACACACACACACACACACACACACACACACACACACGCTGTGTTTACCTGGCTAATCCAGGCCTAATCTCCCTGATATGCAGGATGTGGGGATCAATTAAGGAAATGGAGGTGTGGTGATAAAGGGAAGGGTGGAAGAACAAAAAAATAAAGAGCACTCACATCAGTCCGAGAAGGTAATCAGTGAGATCGTTTATTAGGTGCTCAGAGAATTGCAAGGAACACATAAACAAGTAATAAATGGTATCTGTATCAGCTGTTCACACTCACAGACGGTAATAACGCTTCCTAAGTGAAGGGAGTTGATAAGAAGTTTCTTTTCTTTTCTTTTATTTCACTTTATTTGGCTAGTGAGGTATTTCTTGATGGCAATAAATGCATTTTTTAAGCTGTAAGTAAGTGCTTTAAGTGACATGTCTCATCTGACACACACACACACACACACAAACATGATAGGATGTAATCAATACCATTCACTCAGCTCCAGAACCTGCAATGATTCATTTAGCAGAATCATTTCATGTAAAAATAGACTTTAAAGGAGAAGAGGAGCTTTTATTTTACGTTCGCATTGAACTGGATCCTGATTCACATCCTGTATTGACTGAAAGCGCGTTGGGAAATTGACCAGCTCATCATCTATCACAACAGAAGAGCCAGTGACTCAAAGCATCTCTCTCTGGAGCCACATCCTCCCAGCTCAGGAGGAAATCTGCTTAAATTAATCATCACACACACACACACACACACACACACACACACACACACACACACACACACACACACAGCGAGCAGACACCTTTACTGAACGCTTTCTTTGCCAAGATCTAATGTAAAGCTCAGGAATCCTAAGGGGGGGGGGGGGGGGTAATTAAGCCGTCAGGGAAGGAGGTTTATTTGTTTTTGGTCGTGACATTTCTATTTGTTGGGGTACCAGAGCAAGAGAAACACAACATACATACATACATACAAGTATCACCAAGTATATGTATATATACACACACACATAAGCACGTACATACGTTGAGGCGGCATGCAGTATCAGACACGTGAGTTCCTCTTCTTTAATGAAATGAGAAACTAAAGTTGTACCTGATTGGTTGAAATGTGTAACCAAGTGCAGATGAAAAATCATTCAAATGTAGTTAGTTAAATGTGGGAAGTCGAAAATAAATAGATAAATAAAAACCTGAAACTTTTCGCTGGAGCTCTACAAAATATGGCATCACAAAAGCTTTAAACCACAACGACCAAATACAACATATACATTTATTTCTCCGTCATGGCTTTTAGAAACAGCTCCTTAAGCCTCAATGGGTTAGATTAAACATAAGCTATAAAGACTTTATTTCCACTATTTATTTGCTCTTGGTTGAGTAAAAACATAATTTCATACACACAGACAGATTGTTTGCTCATTGAAACAAACATCAGGAGTTTATTAAGCATCTATATTCAGCTTTTTGGTCTGAGACTGAGTATCTGTAAATTATTAGGACTGATGCTTAAAAGAGTCAGATGTCCAACTGTCAGGCACCTCACACTAATTGTGTTAGAAATTAAGTGGATGGACTTAAACCTCCAGACAGTCGTACCTGGAACGAGCCCAAACTGTTGTCCATTTTGGGAAATACACCATTGAAAAACGTTTATCGACTGAAAAGATGCAACTGAAGATTTAAAGACGCATCCACCTCACAGAAAGCATTAGCAATCTGTAAGTGTGCATTATTGAGCCGATGTGTCAGAGCAACCCTGCCGTAAACCTTGTCCTGATAAGCCATGTGACCATATCAGGACAGTTTTTGTAGCTTTCTTTTTAAGTTGTAACGGATTTTCTTTTTTTCCCTTGTTCACGTCACTTTTTTCAAGTTCCCATGCACTCATGACTAACAGGAAGCTCCTGCACTGTCCCTCCCATCTCCAGCCTTCCTGCCCTTCCCTCACATCCCTCCTCGCTCTCCCATCTCCTTGCAGAAGACCACGTGATCATTCTGAACTCATCTCCTTGTCACCTTCTTCTCACCTCCTTTCATCTCCTTGTCTCTTTTCTTTTTCCTCCTCTGTACAGCCCTTTGCTCTTGTCTCTCCTCCTGTCTTCTGCTCCTTTCATTTCCTCTCGTCCTCCTGTCTCTTTTTTCTTATAGTTTAATTGTCATCCGAGGGTCTGCACTGCAAAAACTCAAAATCTTAACAAGAATATTTGTCTTATTTCTAGTTAAAATGTCTCATTTTTAGTAAAAAAAAATGTCATTACACTTAAAACAAGACTCATCACTGGAAAAAAACACAATTTTCACCTGTTTCCAGTAGATTTTCACTTAAAATAAGTAGAAAAATCTGCCAGTGGAACAAATTTTTTTTGCTTGTAATGAGAAGATAAATCTTTTTAAGATTTAATTTTTCTACTTATTTCAAGTGAAAATTTACTCGAAACAGGTGAAAATTGTCAAATAACATTTATTTTTCTGGTAATGACTCTTGTTTTAAGTGTAATAAGATTTTTTGACTAAAAATGAGACATTTTAACTAGAAATAAGACAAATATTCCTGGTAAGATTTAGAGTTTTTGCAGTGTGTGAGCTGAAGTGAGATACTGCTGAAGCTGCAGCGGCAGACCCCCCTCCTCAAACATATTTCTACAGATTGCAAAGCCAACGCAGGATTTTAAAGTTATTAGTAAAAAACAGTTTGGTGAATCAAAGACTGAGAGAGATTGATTTCCGTTTTAAATTCAGATCCATCTTTGTCTGTTTGATTAAATGGTCATTCGAGAAATAACCATGAGAGGTGTTTCCCACTTTTAGGCCCAGACTTTGGCCGGACATTCTTAGTTTTCCCAAAGTTAACCCAACATTTTTCTCCAGGTGTTTTCGATCATTTTTTATTTTCCTCGGGTCTTTGTTTTTCTGTAAAAAAACCCCAACGTGAGCTCTTTATGCTTCTTTTGTGTGTCATTTTCACAGAAAAAAAAAACACGATTTCCTCAAAACAATGCACTTTCAGGCTTAGCATGAACAACATGGTGTTCAGTTTTTGTTTTGAAAGCAATAACAAAAAAAAGAGAAAATTATTTAAGATAAACTATTGAACCACTTTTTAAGATTCCTCAGAAAGGAGCAAACGTGGAAACGTTGTCAGCGTCTGTAAAGCTTCTGTCAGCAGTACGACTGTTGTAACAGCGCTCGCCGCGGTTTTTTCCCCTCCTTGACATAACAAAGTGATTATTACTCACCTATTAACTGGAGAGACTAAGATCCACAAGTGGGGGCTGGAACACGGTATGTATCACAGACACTCTAAAAATAGAAGATAAAAAATCCCCCCATGTGGTTTTCAGTTTTCACATGAGCTGCTTTCAATTTTAAGAATTTAAAAGTGTGATAATAGTAATAAAAAAACCAAATATAAAACATGTACATTCATATTCAGACGTACTGTATGAATGATGTGGTTTGGGTGAAGATGTGATGAGATAACGTGGTGTTTTAATCTGTTTTACAAAAGATAAATATCATTCTGATGTTTTACTGGCAATCCCGTTTTTCATTATAGTTTTTACATTTGACCAAATGTGAAATCACACTTTTTAACGAGGTAATTTACTGTAAAAAAAAAAAAAATAACAAAAAAAAAACATGCTGGCTCAGTGGGACACAACAGGAAACAACACTATATTTAGCAAATATGAGTCACTGGTTTTTACAACATATGGTGAAAGATGTTGGATAAAAGGATTTTTTTATGTGGCAGTTTGAAACTCGCTGTGGTGATTTTGAAAAGTCAGTTGTATAAGCTTTGCTGTAAATTACAGACAAACTATATTATATGGGGAAACATGCATAGAAATAATAAAGGTTTTGGTATTATAACCACTGCAGTCAAAGTATGGTATGTCTTTTTTCCCATTTCTCTAACTGGAAAAAGTTATGATGCCTTATTTGACATCATAACTAGGTTAGAACAAAAAGACTTCACTTCCATCAGCAGCATGTGCAGGGATTTACTACGTAAACCAAAATGAGATGAGGACAGATGAGACAGATCTGTCTGTCTGTCTGTCTGTCCGTCCGTCCATCCCTCCGTCCGTCCGTCCATCATATATCAATCCATCCATCCATCCATCCATCCATCCATCCATCATCCATCCATCCATCCATCCATCCATCCATCCATCCATCCATCCATCCATAAATCCATCCATCCATCCATCATCCATCCATCCATCCATCCATCCATCCATCCATCCATCCATCCATCCATAAATCCATCCATCCATCCATCATCCATCATCCATCCATCCATCCATCATCCATCATCCATCCATCCATCCATCCATCCATCCATCCATCCATCCATCCATCCATCCACTTCCTCGACAGGTTGTGGGAATATTAGGGTCACACATAAAAAAACAAATAAATAAAAAGGCTGTGGACTGAAAGGTCAAGCTAAGGAAACGTAGAGTTTAAGTGAAGGCACTGCTGACCACAGTTTCATCCTTCCATCCGCTGAGCCCTGCTTAACCCTGCTCCACCCGTCCATGAGTCTCCATGAGCACCTTACTTGTACTGAGAGGGATCCAAGTCTTTCAAATCTACACTGTTTTCCATAACATTTTAAGTTTGGTTACCAATTAGTTTCTGCTTGTCTGGTTAGTTTGGTTCACTTGAACTTGTGCAAAGGCTGTCCGTCACTGCCTTCTGTAGACACATCCTCATCCCCTCATCCCCTCATCCCCTCATCCGCTCATCCGCTCATCCGCTCATCCATCCATCCGTTATCTATACCCACTTTTTCATTTTTCACGTCACAGGGATCTGCAGGAATTTATCCCAACTCTCTTGGGGTGGAAGGCGGGAGCATCTCCCGTACAGGTCACCAGTGCATAAATGCTTTAAAAGTTTAATCATATACTATTAAATGACCAACTACTATTAAATAACAGCTGAAGCCCGTTGGACAAGAAATGAAAACATCTATAAATAACTGATGCTCCTTAAAACTCCTTAAATGATCCGGATTATTATGGGAAAACAAATGCTTATAAAGGTTTAGGCTTATTAGGGGGGCGGTGTTTCTGCGATTGAGCATAATTCTTGTGAAATGTCGTCCTGCGATACTTCTCTGTATGAAAGTCGCTCTCCTATAACCTTGTCCTGGGAGACTTGTCCTCCAAACAAAGAAAAGGAGTATCTCATCTTCAGAGAGCATGGGCGGAGACTTCTTTCTGTTGTGAAAATAGTCAACAGAAGAAAAAGTCAGCGGATGATCATTCAAGTCACATGACCAGCTACGTCACAGCAAATGATGTTGGAGATGTGCAAATGCGAAGTGTTTCCATTACACTTTTGCACTAAATTGGAGTACGGCGCGTCTAAAAATCCACCTCATTAAAGCGTAAAAACGTCTTTGCGATATTTTACTGTTTTTTTTTTATTCTAGGTGCTTCTATTACAGGTTTTTCTTCGACATATTTAGGGCTTGTGCAATTGTAGTCGCCATGGAAAGTCACGAAGAGAAGAAGTGTGTTCGCTTATTCACGTCAAAGAATAAAAGATATCATCAGATGAAAACATAATGACAGAGTCCAAATGAATAGTGCAGTACACAGCCACAAAATCATGATTGGACCAGCGTAAACAGACATACAAGAGCCATAAACTTCTGTCTCCTGGCCTAAAGCGTATAGCTATTTATATACAAGTCTTTGTTGTCAAAATCCAACCATTGTAGTTGATGTTTGTGTAAATCAGAACCAGAGTAACCACATCCCACTGAGTCAGCTCATTAATGTAGAGCTTCATAACAACATAACAGAATCCATCATACGAGTACATTTTACACAGTATTGCAACTCAAATGTTGTCTTTTGTCCCAGAAAACATTACAAGCCACAGTCATCAACGCACATACAAACACATGTGCACGGCACTTCATCTATGCACTTTTTCTTCATCTCTGCAGTTCTTTTCTTTCCTATTGTGCACACTAACACTGATGAATGCGTCAGGGGCTACGTGGAGTTCATTGTCTCTCCCAAGGACACTTCCACATGTGTATATTAGAAGCCTGGGATCAAACCACCAACCTTACACTTGTCAGCTTCAGAGTCTTTTTCCATGAGTTGTTCATTAATTTCTGAGGTGTCAACCATCTGGTCCGGTCATGCAGGAATACTCCACCATTCCTTTGCACAATATACACTTTAAGTGCACCATTTCTTCTATAAAGTTACCTAATACTGCAGGACAACTGAGAAGATAAAGCAATTTGCCTGGACTCAAAGGACCATAAAGGACCATAAAGTCCCATAAAGGACCAGAAGTTGTATTGTCTTTGTACTGAACGGAAACCACGGTGGGATATTATGTTGAGGATTTCAGATTGCATGCACGAAGACTAAGACTCATTGTCCTGTTCATTCATGATTCCTGGAAGAAAAAAAGAAAACAAAACTTGAGTTTAGTTTTCACTTCATGGCTTTCCTTTAAAGCAGAAGGAACCCCGCTGGGCGAGAGGAGGAAAGGAGAGCTCCGGTGGAAGTTAACCTTCGACCTCTCTTCAGTGGAGTGACAGGACCCCGACTGCACTCCGACCCGCGGGGACCGAGCGACTGCTGAAGCGTGACCTGCCGTCTTGGGCGGGGCCGCGAGGAGCCTCGGCCCTCGCTCCGAGATCTGCTGCTGGACACATATCACCGGGGGCATCCCAGGGAGGAACCACACATGCACACGTGCATGCATATACAGTATCACATGCAGATTCAGGGATGGGAAGTAACTTGATTCAAGGTCTGATCAGAGCTGGGTAGAGGAGCCAAAAATTGTACTCAAGTAAAAGTACTGTTACTTCAGAATAATATGACTCAAGTAGAAGTAAAAAGTATCATCCAAATAATTACTTGAGTAAAAGTAATAAAGTACTTGGTGAAAAAACTACTCAAGTACTGAGTAACTGTTGAGTAACGTCTGATTTATTTTTTTAACACAACCATTCAAACAGACAAAAGTACAAAATAATCATCTTCAGGCAAATTATATCAATAAAATAATAAAATGTATTAAAATTAATTAAAAAAAAATAGCTTAAATTGAAATAATCTTAAAGTAAATTCAAGTACTTTAATAAATCATAAAATAAATAAAATAATAACAGAATAAAAAAATAAATTAAGCACAAGTAGCACAAAATGTCCAGCCTTTGTACTTTTCTTTTTTAACCAGGCAGAACTAGAACAACATGAACTCATAGAAACTCTGTGTGTGTTTGAGTCTGTGTAAATGTGACAAAACATGCAAAAACTAACATTTTTCCCAAAGAATCACCCAGTGATGTCATGAGATTGACGCGTACGCGGATAAAAGGGATAAAAGAAAAGTAACAGCTCAACGTAGCCTAATGTAGCGGAGTAAGAGGAACAGTTTCTTCTTCACAAATCTACAAGTAAAAGTAAAAAGTATAGTGATTCAAAACTACTCCTAAAAGTACAAAATTTCCCAAAACTTACTCAAGTAAATGTAACGGAGTAAATGTAACTTGTTACTACCCAGCTCTGGGTCTGATTGCGCTGTTATTCATATGTATTTACATGTGGCCTGCATAAATGTTTCCCTTTGGACCAGAAGTTAAGTTAAACTTAACAGCAAGTGAAAAAATGTGAATAAATCCAACTTTGGCTGCATTGATTTCTTAGCAATGTGTAGTATCAACACTGAAAACTGCACAAACACAATGTACAGTATGATGCCGCACTCATCTTCCACTGTTTTTCATTCAACACTTTTACTTCATTTATTTTCAAAATGGCAAATACATTTGATTTTTCCCTTCAATTTCTCACAACTTTCACTGCTTCATCTCCTCACATGTGTTGTTGAACTTTTGATGGATCTAAGAAAAAGAGTTTGAATTTACAGAGAAAGGAAACAGCTGTTTACATGTAGCAGTTTGGGACAGACTAGTATTTCTACACAATGTAGAGAACAAAAGAAAAGGAAATATTGACTGATGGAACTAGTTCATGTATGGAAAATGTGATTGATGACAGGTAATCAATGTCTAAGTGAAATATAGTGCGTAATCAGTATTGAAAAGCAACTTTATGTGTATTGTGCCAGATTTTTAAGAGGCTGTGATTGTGTTAGTGGCATCTTTCCAATGTCTTTATGATAAAGTGGTTTGGGAACATCCTCTCCCTTCTATTATACTGTTCACTTTATGCATGAACATTTATGTAACATGTTAATGTAGCCTTCAGTCTTATTTTTAAAATACTCAGTTCTCACTGATACAGGTAGCCATATAATTTCAACTAAAATTTAAAAGGGAAAACTCTGTCCTTGTCTGTGTGGCGGCTTATTTTGGCACATTTAAGAGTTCAAATATGAGTATATGTGTATATGTATGCTTTGTGGCTGCCTGGTAAAGAGGATTGTTCCTTGGTCGCTCGTATGCTATTTATATGTGCTTTTACATGTGCTTGTGTGTGTTTATGCATTTGCACTTAGTTTTCTCTTTTTTTTTTAACCTCAGACTCAACTCACACAAAGGCCACTCATACATACATATATATATATATATATATATATATATATATATATATATATATATATATATATATATATATACACACACACACCACCCTCACACTTACACACAGTCTCGACACTGACCCAGACAGAAGCAGACCAGGCTACACACTAATTACATGCCTGAAATTAGACATAATATCAGTCAAGTTGACTGTGGAAACAGTGACGGCAGGCCAAGTGGGGGTTGCGTGTGCTAACGTGTCTGCATGATTTCTGATTTACTGCATCTACATGGATTTTCATGTATTGTTTTAAGTGGATGTAAATGTTACCATGTACTTTACAAAAGTCAAAGAAAAAAACCATCAGAATGTCCACAAGGCAACACAGTGGCTCTAAGACACGAGTCAGTCCCTGGTACTACAACATTATACTGTACAGGAAAATATGCTCAGTACTGCTTTGATGGTGCTACGACTGAGAAGGAATATCTCCTTGTTCTTTTTCTTCTAATCCATAAAGAGAAAGGCGTCAATCTGGTACGGGTGTAACAAGAAAATATGGAACACTTTTGGATAGGGTGTTTTCAATCAATCAAACAAAAAAAAAAGTTAAATGTCGGCATCCACCCAGAACAAAAAGGAGAGATGGTGCACCTCTGAAACCAAGGCCCAATCCCAATTCAACTTCACTCGCCCTTCTTTTCTCCACTCGCACTTCTTCTCTTCCCTACCCCCTAAAAAAGAAGGGGGAGATTTTAGGGCACTTGAGATCTAGGGCACTTGGCCCAGGTGCCTGTCCCAATTCTCCCCCTACCCCTCGTTTTCATCCCTGCCCTGATCAGGAAGCAGAGAGCTAAAAGCTGTTTTAATTTCAGCTGTAGCGCTGTTAATATGGCACTTTATAAAGTTTTAATATTTTTTCAGGTATAAAGGTAACCTTAAGATCCGCAACCGGGGCTCAGTTTATCCAAATAACGCCTGTTGAGAAATTTGCTCCGAAATTTAGAGATTTCTGTCTGCTGGCTCCGGAGCTTGGGTCCGCGTTAAATCGACACAGAGCCTGCGGCGTAGGGTACGGCGTACGGCGCGCGTCGCTGCGTTTGTGTAACGCGGAACCATAAATCCCTTTATTCTGGCGTGATCTTCGGCAACTTTATCTGAAAGTGTGTAAATTACCCAGATAACAGCTGGATTACTTTGTGGTTTCTGAAAACTATTATATCAGAAACATCCAAAACAAATCTGACGAGTCACAGGATTATTTCTCTCTATTTCTCTGGGACGAGTCTGCCTGTTTGCCTTCGGTCGGCGAGTCAAATCGACGCAGAGCCTACGGCGTAGCTTACGTAGCCTACGGCGTAGCTTACGTAGCCTACGGCGTAGCCTACGGCATAACCTAACAGCCTTTACTCCGGCGCAATCTTAGCGAACAACGGACAAAAAAGGGATTATGTACATTCACTGAGTGAATATTATGAAAGTAAAATATTGGTTTGTAACTAGAAATGTAATCAAAATGCATTTTTATGCAGAAACTAACTCAAAATATTGATTTTATTCCCAAAAAAATAAGAAATGTCCGCCATGTTTTTTTTTTTTATTCAGTCCGCAAATGACGACGAAAAAAGCCTTCTGGGAAATTTTCATACCCCCTCGCTCGCCAAGTCAGCATCTGCACACCCTCGATTTGAAGGGGCTATTTTCAGCCCCTAGCCCTTGTTATGCCCCCTCCCCCTAGGTGAAAAGAGGAATTGGGACACCACTACCTTCACGGGAACGCGCAAAAGTTAGGGTTAGTGAAGAAAACGAGGGCGAGGGGTTCAATTGGGACGCAGCCCAAGTGTGTTTATTGGAACGTATCTTTAAACATGTATTATTTCTTGCCCTTTTGTTAAAGTTGGTCCATGCTTTCACATTTTGATAAATGTTTCCACACGTCTACTGTTAACTAGAAGAAAGAAATCCCAAAAAACAACTGATGAGAATGTATCTCAAATTGGTCAAATTGGCTGTATTACTGTTTTACTTAGACATTTCTTCAGTTTTACATGTTGTCAAATAATATGGGATCATCACAAATGCATATACTTTGCGGTCTTCTCTATTTCTTTATAAATTCAAAATCTTTAAGTGAAAGATACTCTGCAAACGTACTTTTACTTTAAGAAGGTGGAATTGTGGGTAATGATTGTGACCCGTTTTGTGAATGAAGGAGAGGAAGATGTCCAGAGATGTTTTCTTTTTTCAGACTAACTTCTGTTCATCTTCTCAGAGGTGATACTGTAAGAGAAATTCAAAGCTACATCATCCAAGACAATCCAATATTCAACAACAATCTGTCCACAATGGCTCGCATTCTCAAGCCAAACCAAATCAGACTGACACAACTTTAAAAGGTGCCTTTTGAGAGAAACTCCCAAAGAAACAAAGAGCTCAGACGAGCATATGTGGATGTGATTTCAGCACAATTCACGCAACATTGTTTCCCGGCATACTGGATAACACCATATTGACAGATTTTTGTTCTTTGTTTTCAGAGAATGCTGGAAATGGATGCTCAAGCAATCCCACATGAGTTCATCTAGCAAAGACCAGAAAAGGGTAAGAAATATCATTGGTCACAGAGCCATTGTAGAGGTTCCTGGCCAATGGGGAGGGAACATCACAATGTGCACTGCCATCTCCAATATGCACGGTGTCCTCCAACGTCATGCCAATCTTGGACCGTACAACACAGCTGTAATTCAATTCAATTAAATTCATATTTATTTCAAGAAATACAAAAATAACATAAGTGACCTGCATGCAACAGAAAATTAAACAAATACCTTTATCAGGTTTATCAGGTGCAGGTTCAAAATACAAATTCATTCATTAACAATCGAAAGGGAGTGGGAAGAAGAAAACGTATTTAATCCCACCCCTATTTTCATCAACAACTTGACAGATTTTTTTTTTTAAGGCTTCCTCCTGTCTCAACATTTAAACCAAAACAATGAACAAAAGACCTATATCAAATTATAATAAAAATTATTCTACAGTTCACCTCTATAAAATTTACACACATTGTGGCCATGAATAAAGATGCATTTCACAATTACAATGCGTGCAAATCCAGGAACAATATATATTGTCACCATGGGTGACAGTTAACCGTTAACTTATATTTATAATAAACCGTTAACTTATATTTATAATAAATACCAACAATGGTAAGGACAACAATACCAGAAGGTAATGGACATAATGGACATGGACATATAGTACATACATATAGTACATACATACACGTCAGTGATGGTCAGAACAACAGTAGCAGAAGGTAATGGACAATACATACTTACTAAATGAGGAACAACAATTACACAAACATTTCAAGACCGAAGTTGATTTAACATCGTGTTACCACCGACTCTCTTTATAATTTAACCAGACCATGTGTTCTTTCTTTCTTATTCTCTCATTTCTGGACAGACTCCACAACATTCTCATCCCACCAGATCGTCTGACCGATGCAGACCTTCAAGAAACCGGTACATTGTAGTACGGGACAACTTGAGCATCCATCATGTAGCCCCAGTCCACAGTTGGTTTGCTGACCAGCCAACATTTCTTGTGCAATACCTCCCACCATACTCACCATTTCTGAACCCCATGGCAGAGTTCTTTTTGGCATGGTGGTGGAAGGTATTCAACCGGCAGCCCTATGTGCGCACGCCTCTTGTGCAGGCCATGGAAGAGGCTGATGAAATGGATGTGGGTGTAATTCAGGGATGAATAAGGCTTTCAAGGCGCTTTTTCCCTGGCTGGCAAGGGAAGATATTGCCAGTGATGTGGATGAAGCTTTATGGCCCGACCCAGCTATGTGGCAAGGTGCTGCCTAATTCTTTTTCTTGCCTTTGTTTTATACATTTTTACTATACTTTTGTTCCATCCAATGTAAATATATCAGCTGTGCATATGTTGCACTGACTTGTTTGGTTAAAAATGACAGAATAAATTCATGTGTGTGTATTTGCATGTGAACAATCTGAAGAATTTTCTCCTATACAACTATTTTAGTATTATGGCAAACCGTACTAAAGATGAGTAAGCTTTTCGTTATGCCCAACAGTTGATTAGACAAAAATCTGGTAATATGAATGACGTGTGCCATTTGGTGCAAAAGTGTGGTTTTCATCAGTCTATATGCAGTTTTGGTGGCAGTGCTTCATTTTGCAGGATATATAAGGTATTTTGCAGTTTGGATGTGTGGTTTTATGAATTGTGTGAAGTATTTTGATAAAACCAGCCTATTCAGCAAAATTGTGTTTTAGCAATTGGACATAACTGTAATGAGCAATTTAATCAAATAACTTGAACATTACTGTTGATTTTCTGGATGTTTACATGTGTTTTATGTTTATTGTTAGTCAAGACAACCAAACCTGGCTCAAACAGCGTCTGCAGCCGAGCAGCAGCGCTTCCTGGTCACATACTCGCCAGGACAGCTGGTGTTGGTTGTGGCGGCAGCCAAAGCCCTGGTGTTAGTTTTGTGCTTGGTTTGCTTGTAATATCATCAACTGCATGCACTCTGGTGAAAAATAAACTCCCTGATTCTAAAGTTATTTCTTATTGTAACCAAATAAAGGCCATGGTTATATTTCCAGCACTGCCTGGGATCAACTATACATTAAAATTGTAATCATGGTGATAATCTTTATGGTGGTGAATGGAGTTCTGTTAATGTGTCAACTCTGTCAGTGTCAATCAATATGGTAATCAATATGGTAAAAGGGTGTAATTTCTGCAAAGCAACCGATGTAGAGCAGTGGATAGCCATGTCTGGATAAAATCCCCTTTCTTTTTCTTTGGTTCATTCATTTTATTGGACTGGATGCTCACCTTGGTCAAACTGGTTAGAAGTGTTTCCTATAGAAGCAAAACTTTTGGAAAAATCAACCTCTATTTGAAAAAAATTTAAAAAGTGCATTATCACCCAGTGAAATTACATTGTTAATGAGTAACACTGCATCGACTTGATATAGACTAGAAAAGATTGCTACGGTTACTTTGAATTAGTCACATGAGAAAAATGTGCTGGGTGCTACAGGACTGTCTCAGAAAATTAGAATATTGTGATTTTCTGTAATGCAATTACAAAAACAAAAATATCATACATTCTGGATTCATTACAAATCAACTGAAATATTGCAAGCCTTTTATTATTTTAATATTGCTGATCATGGCTTACAGTTTAAGAAAACTCCAATATCCTATCTCAAAAAATTAGAATATTCTGGGAATCTTAATCTTAAACTGTAAACCATGATCAGCAATGTTAAAATAATAAAAGGCTTGCAATATTTCAGTTGATTTGTAATGAATCCAGAATGTATGACATTTTAGTTTTTTTAATTGCATTACAGAAAATAAAGAACTTTATCACAATATTCAAATTTTCTGAAACAGTCCTGTAGTTGACCAGGCCTTGAGCTGAAGTTAACTCAGAGCTACACCGGGCATCATGGCAGACGCATCTACGGTGCATTCACACCAGCCCTCTTTGATCCACTTTAAACAGACCAGAGATTGTTTGCTCTGAAAGTGTCGTTCGTTTGGGGAGGTGTGAATGTGCAATCTAACTGATTCTGGTCAAAGAAGGCTGGTCCGCCTAAAAACATTGGTTTCACCCCTCTTAGATTGGACCAAATGTAGAAAGTGGAATACAACATGAGGCATTGTGAGTAAATACAACCTGAGCAAACATGTGTGTGGAGTGATCTCCAGGTGAAATGTTTCACGGTCAGACGTCGAGTGACGACGAGGAAGAAGCTGTTATACCAGTAGGGTCAAATCAAATGTATCACAATTGTTGGTAAGCATTTACTTAAGATTCCAGACTAACTAGCAGGGAATCTAGCGCTGCATTAACCAATCGATGACCGAGTTTTCTTCTTCCCTGTTTGACTTGTCATCTCCTTTAGAAATTCTTGGTGCAGTACAATCACAGGAGAAGCGTTCCTGAAAGGGTTTGGTTCCTTTCATGACGGGCATACTGAAACCACATTTGGACTTGCTGAGTGTCCCCAATCATATCGAGTCTACCGGACTATTAGATGTGACAACGACCTAAGACACCCAAGAAGTGATAAGGAGGGGGGAGGAAGAGGAAATGGGAGAGTGACTAAGCAAGAGACCAAACAAGAGTAGGGGCCAATCCCAATATACCCCCTACTTTCTACCACTAGCCCTCACCCACTACCACTAGCCCTCACTCACTACCACTAGCCCTCACTCACTACCACTTCACCCTAAAAATAGGTAGGGTCCTTGTAATGTTCCCTAGGGATTGGGACACCACTTGCTACGTCACTGCGTGGTTTACATTCGGGTACGTAAGCGACTGTGTAGTTACGTTTGCACATACGTCACACCATATCAGGAAGCCCAGAGATAAAAGCTGTTTTAATTTCAGCTGTAGCTGTTAATATGCCACTTTACTATGTTTTAATATTTTTTCAGGCGTAAAAGTAACCGTTAAGATCCCCAACCTGGGCTCAGTTTATCCAAATAACGCCTGTTAAGAAATTTGATCCGATGTTTTCGGGGATGATAAGAGCCGCCGGCTCCGGAGCTGATTTATGGTTCTGCGTTAAATCGACGCAGAGCCTACGGCGTAGGGTACGGCGTACGGCGCGCGTCACGGCGTAACCTACGCCGTAGGCTCTGCGTTCGTGTAACGCGGAACCATAAATCAGCCTTTATTCTGGCGAGATCTGAAAAGACTTCGCAACAACGGGCAAGCGAGTGATTATGTACATTCACTGAGTGAATATTATGAAAGTAAAATATATATTTCTCGCTAGAAATGTAATCAAAACGCATTTTTATGCAGAAACTAACTCAAAATATTGATTTTATTCACTAAAAAATAAGAAATTTCCGCCATGTTTTTTTTTTCTTCAGTCTGCAAATGACGACGTAAAGCATTCTGGGAAATTTTCTCAGGCCCTCGGTCGCGAAGTCAGCAACTGAAATCCCTCGCTGTGAAGGGCTAGATTGATAACCACTAGCCCTCGTTATGTCCACTAGCCCTACATGCAAAGAGGAATTGGGACACCACTACCCTCACGGGAACGCGCAAAATTTAGGTGTAGGGCTGAAAAGTAGGACTAGGGGGGAGATTGGGACTGGCCCTAAATCTCAGACATAAAAGCAACTTATCCTCATCCTTGTACTGAGATCCTCTAAACTTAAGAGTGTTCCTTTGTGTTGCTTATAACAAACAGACAAATTAGTGTTTGTTGTTTGCGTTGACTACAGCATGAGGACAAGAGGCTGTACAGCAAATAATGAATGCATCCAGGCCCTCTAAGTGCTAGATATACAAGTACTTCTGGATCCATGTAGACTACATACTGTATGCGTCACTGAGTTTTTATGCAAATCCATTATTGGACCGTTCTGAGAAAATGTTATGTTCCTTTTGCACCAACTCAGGAGGTTCACAGGTCGGGGTCAGCAACAGATCAGCAACCCTGCAGTTGACGGGGATTCAGGGTCTCACTAAAGACCATTTCATCAGGGCGGTCTGGTCAACAAACCTGTCCACTTTGAACTTCTACCTTTTCCCCCAAATGGCTGGGCAAGGCTCAAGCAGACACCTGTGACCATGAATGTTAAGAAGCCTGTTTAGATAACTGATGGATGGATGAATGGATGAGCAATTGTCAGCATGGATACCACACCTAAGCTATTTATGCCAGGATTTAGAAATTGAGGACCCGAGAAGACCAGAAAGCAGAATCAGTAACACTAATGTTCTTTTATTGAAACAAAAACTAAAACAAAAAGGAGCTGCTGAAACAGGATAGTAAAAAACTCAAAACTGAGAGGAAAACACAAAACAGGGAACTCAGGAAACACCATTGACTGCGTTTACATGCATCAATAACCCTTTTAAAACCAAATTTGAACGGCCATGTAAATTTCAATTCAATTTTCAATTCAATTTTATTTATATAGCGTCTAATACAACAAAAGTTGTCTCTAGACGCTTTCCAGAGACCCATACCCAGAACATGAACCCCCGAGCAGTTATTACATAAACAATGGCAGGTAAAAACTCCCCTAGTGGGAGAAAAACCTTAAGCCAAACAGTGGCAAGGAAAAACTCCCCTTTAGGAGGAAGAAACCTGGACCAGGACCTGGCTCATAAGGGGGGACCCTCCTGCCGAAGGCCAGACTGGGGGAGTCAGGGATGGCAACAGCACAGCAGGCAGGTGGAAGCAGCAACGGGATGACCGGGGGTGGGGACCGCAGGCCAGCATGCAGCTCCCGAAGCTCCGGCCCAATCATCAAGTCCCAGGTTAGGGTGCAGGGTCGGGGAAAGGTTGAGAAGGGGCAGGGCACCAATAAACACCAATAACCCCTTTGAATAACCCGAATTTGCTCATATTCGTGTTTTTAAAAACCCAAATATGAGCCCTGGGTTACTCCTTTTAAAACCTGAATATTGGGTCATGTAAACGCCTAACGGAATATCCCCATCAAACGTTTTCTGCTCATGCTCTGTTCACATGGAATCCTGGTCTTTTGAGTCCAGGAAGTTCTTATAAACACGGAGAAACACAAGACCAGGAGGAGAATAATCACTTCATAAATGTAATGAAGGATATGAACATTTCTGCATTTGTAGACGGTAGAAAGTACCGGGATAGAAGATTTACAAGAAGGTGAGAGAAAAGTTGCGCGAAGCAGCATTTGTTTTGCATTTGGATACAGGAAGAAGAAGTGGAAATGACGGGAATTGCGTCATCACGTTCTCCGTGCGTCGCTGGTTTGATCCAGATATCCCAAATGATTAATTACCATGTATACAGGGATAACCCTGTTTGCTCATGCATGTAAACGGAATATTCCAAATGTCTCAGTAACCGGAATATTAGCAATAACCCTAACCCGAAAGCTGGCAAGGGAAGGAGGAATACACGGGACTATATACATGCAAACATGGCAGAAGAGCTGGAGAGACACAGGTGGGGACAATCAAGACATAGCAGACTGAAAAAATAGATAACACGCCAGGGGAAAAAACTAACTTAACTGAAAAAAACGTCCTTAACTGAGACGCATTAGGCCGTTGCAGTGCTTTTGGCCCTTGTCGGCCACCGTATAAAACACTTTCAAAATCCATCCATCTATTATCTACACCTGGGTATTCCTATCCCGGGTCTCAGGAGCCTACCAAAGACTGTCCTAGCTCTTCTTGAGGAAGAAGCAGGAGTGCACCATGGATAGGTCAGTCCACCGCAGAGACACATATAGACAAAGAACCACACACATGGGCCCTTTCAAATCACCAATTAACCTAATTTTCATATTTTTGGACTGTGGCAGGAAGCTGGAGAACCTTGAGAAAAACCCACGCAAGCACTAGGATAACATGCAAACTCCTCATAAACCTCAAAATCCTAAGATCAAGACAACCTGTTGGAAAGATGGCCGACCAAAATGACAGGATATAAAAACATGTGATCCTTCAGTTTCCAGAATATCACCAACAAAATGAAAGTAATGGAGCTGAAACCCAGACTTATTCAATGTATTAGTATTTCACAAGTATGAATGTGGGATTTAATAATAAGTACAATTTGTTAGGTATTTATCTCCATTATTTAAAAAAAAGAAAAAAAAAAACAGAATCATAAGAAGATGAATTGTTTCAGCTGTCAGCCAAAATCTGACTAACTGAACACAGTTTGCTGTAAATCTGAAGAGTTTAACGCCACGCTAAAACCCCATAAACAAAATCCTTTAAATATGCTTGTAGACTTAAACGAGCAACAGTTTGTGCAGTGAAAAAGCCCTTTGTCTGTTGCGTTCAAGTTCAAAGTCTAAAATCTTAAAGTTCCAAGCAAAGTTTTCAGCGCAACATGGAAATCAACAAATCGGATTTCAGTTTTTGTATATAAAACAATGGTTTTCTTAAATTTGAGTGTCTGGAAAGCTTAATATTTTTCACAACAATATTTCATTTCCCACAATCTATTGAAATAAGACACCTGACACAAATGACACGTGAATGGCTAAACCCTAAGCATTAAAAGTCCCATTAGGGGCAAAAAAGAAAAACAGAAAAGATTGTCAGAGAAAATAATCAGCATATTTTTGGACCAGACAGACTGAAAAAGAAATGGCATCATGCAAAAGAAAAACAAATGTCATTTTGTTTAAGAAGATAAAAAAGGTATTAAATGCACTTTTATAAACCAGAACTTTCTATCGAAGAGTTTTCAGACAAAATCAACAATTTACCCACTGATTTGATGATATAGAAATACACAACTCAGAGAAGAGATGGATCTTGTTTTGCTTTCAGACATGAATGTTTATTTTTACACTTGTTTTTTTTAAATCTTTTAATTTCTCAAAGCCTGCGTTGGCTGTAAGGGAATTGGGTGTAATGTGTTCTCTGACGGTGCAACAGGGAGAGGCTAGAGTCATCAAACTCTTTATTTTGATGGATGTGGACACACAGACACACAACCACAGGTCCCAGCCCCACCCCCTCTTCCTACTCTCTCACCACACACCTCTGCCGACTCCAGAGCACACAAACACACCTCCTGACCGGGCGGCCAGGGAGGAAGGAAGTCAATATTTGAATAGTTGAGCTACCTGGCATCACAGTCAAGATCTGCCTCTCGCTGTACACTGTAAGAAAAAAAACCTGGCAGCTGTGGTTGCCAGAATAATACTGTAAAAGATACAGCGGATTGTAAAACACATTACAGAACAACCTGTACATTTTACAATTTCAAACTGTAATCCTTTACAAAATAACATCATACAATTGACGTACAAAACTGGTCAATTCAACATCCATTTTCAGCCAAATTAGCATGACTATACCTTCATTAAAGCTATTTTCTCCTGTACAATTTACGTGCAGCCATTGCTTATTTTACATGTAATCCTATTCAATTTCACTGGAAAACATCAAAATAGAGGCATTATTAATCGGTAAAAGCCTCATTATAAGACAGTAATTTGACTGAATTTTTCCGCTTATTTTATTAAAAGATTGTGTGTTGTGTAATATATTTTGTAGTATTCATACCGGTGTTTTGTTGTGAAATAAACATCTACATACTATCATAGAATTCTTTGAGTAATGTCTTCATTAAATGAGTTATTACCAGTTAGACAGACAAAGGCCGCGTTCAGACTGCAGCCAATATCCGATTTTTAGCCAATCCAGATTGAAACTGGATGACTCTTTTGAAGTCTGAACAGTCCCAAACCGGATGAGATCCGATTTTTGCAAACCAGATGGAAACCACCTCCAGGAGGTAGTTTCATATCCGATCATTATCGCATTTGGGCAGATGCGTCTCAGTCTGAACAGCTCCAAACACTCCGCCCACTTCCAGTTGTGGAGCTACTCATCCTTTCACAGAGAGCATGTACAATCTCTGATGTCACGTCAAAAACTATTATTTGTAGTTTAAGTGTTGCAAATTCACATTACAAGTCATGTTTTAATAGCAGAAAAAAAAGACCGCATTTCCACGTACGGTGCGGGTCGCCGCGTACCCTACGCCGTAGGCTCTGCGTTGGTGTAACGCGGAACCATAAATCAGCCTTCAGTCGCGCTGTGAGCCTGAACCTGCAGCCCGTCAGCTCATCAGCTGCCAGTTGTTCATTGCTGGTTCGTTTTGTTAACTCTGAGCTTTGTTGGTTGGTTTGTTAGTTTGCTGGTGGTTTTGTTCTGAACACTTTTCTCTGTTTCTCATTTTGCTGGGACATCGGGTCCCTCTGCCGAGACACAACTTTTGCGGTATGCGTTCATTGTTGTGTCTAAAAATGATGCGCAGTGCCGACCCAATCAGAAACGGTACAGATATTTTGGGATTTTTTTATATATAAAAAAAATACATGACTTAACACAATACACGCGCTGGGTGACGCCTCCGCTCCGACGTCGTTGCTACGGCAACCCGTCAGATCAGTCATGATGTGGCCCAGTCTGAACAGAGCCAGATCCGATTTGGACACTTGCTAAAAACAGTGTGGACAGTCAGCCCTGAAAATCGGATATGGGAAGGAATCAGATATGAATCAGATTTGCCTGCAGTCTGAACGCGGCCAAACTCTGACACAATGTCAACAAAGATTTTCATCTGTAACATTTACATTCCTTCATCATTGCTATTTCAATTCAATTTCAATTCAATTCAATTTTATTTATATAGCGTCTAATACAACAAAAGTTGTCTATTTCACACTTTTTTTTTACGGTAATTTCTACAGGCTTTTTTTTTACAGTGTAGGCAAACTATGGAGTTTTCTACAATGCAGCTCTCAGCCTGCTCAGATTCAGTGTTGGTGGAGGTTAACACGTCATTACATTTAATAATACTGTTAGCTTTGGCCCTGAGCCTTTCCAAGTGTTTAGATGAAAAACCCACCCTTACAGTAACACTTCACAAAAACACATGTTGGTGATGGACACTGTGCCGTTCTCCAGTCTGATACCTCCACAGTCCTATCACATGACAACAAAAGGGGAGCTGTTATGATCATTTGAAGATATATTCTGGCACTCTAGTACAAAGTAATCTGTATATATCTTATTCTGGTCTTTCAAGCAGTCCCTTTGTGTGTTTGAAACAATGAAAGGCTTGAACGACTCCATCCATGTTTCCGATAAACTATACCACGACCTGCTTTCTGTCTGACAAAACAGTGGTTTTCAAACTCAAGCCATATGTACCAAAGTTTCTATATTTGATAATTGACCAAGCAGACAGCAGTTTGACTTTGTGGGCGACTTCCTCAGTCTGGAGCAGATAAAGAAGATGTGACCGTATCAGAGACAGATTAAAGTTGTAACAAAAAAAAACAGGAAGTGTGATGCAAAATGTCTAAATCCCAAGAAGGATAATGTGCGAGGATCCAGGGTGGAGAAATGTTCTTATTCGCTGCACCTTTGCATCAACATCCTCCTGTAAATTTGACTAACAAACATTTGTTCCACAACCAGACTCAGCTCTAACCAAGCTCAGCCGACCAAGTTGTTATGAAATGCACTGACTGTACGAAAGCATACAGTAAGGACCACTTAACAAAACACATATCTAGAAGAGAGCACGCACTTATTCTGTAAAAGGACTCTATGATGGACAAACATCGTTCAAAACCATATAATAAAAAATATTCTTTACAGCGTGTTGCATATTTACACAGACATATTTTACCATTATATAGGTTTTGTTCCCCGTCTTTAGGGAAAACTGTGGCCACACAAACATAAAATGCACTTTGAAGGCTTTCAGTTGCAGCACCGCAAGAGTCCCACACAATTGTTAATTGGTGAGAAAAATGCATATTGTGAAGTGACAAGGGAGGAGGGGGGTGATGTAAATGATGGCTTACCTGCCACAGGAAGCTTTTGATGTAAACTGAGAGTTCTCTGTAATTTACATGTAAGCATGGCCATCTAATAGCACTCTGCTCTCACACACACACACACACACACACACACACATACACACACACGCACGCACACACACACGCACACGCACACGCACACGCACACACACACACACACACACACACACAATAAATCATTACCAGCTTTTCTCAAGTTATTGTGTCTTGAGAATTGGGGAGGGAAATATAAGACAGGCAAATACCAAAGGGTTAGTGAAACACAACCAACGATGTGATAAACAAAAAGCAGACGAATATTCTGATTTAAGCTGAGAGTGAAATATCTGCACTATTGCACTTTTTTTTACTGTTAGATTAAAAATGAATACATTTAAGAATGTTTAGTGGTATGGAAAGAGATCTGTTTTAATGGTAAATGCATCAGACTGCCGTGGAGCCAGATGGGGCTGTCTATTATAATCTCCCAGTCACAGCAGTAGCCGGCAGATGTGGCAGCAGGAAAGGCTTGGAGAGAGGACTCTGGAGAGAGCGCTGGGCTTTCCCTTCCATCAATGAATCCCCAGGATGATCACACCGGCGAAAAATCTACAATTCAACAAGCACTTCTCGCTGGCCGTGCCTCCAAACCACACAGCTGTGGAGAGAAATCTGAACGTTTCCACAGTATGGGTCTTTGTGCATCTCTGTCCATCTGTGTGTGCGCAAGAGACAGAAATCTGAGGACAAGCTGCTTTGCCTCCATATAAGACACAAGCTTCCATTCTTTCATGACTAGCATAAAAGAATTCAAATTATTAGTAAAGAAACATCTCTTAAATAAATACATATAAAACGTATTTAATTATTATTAAATGGTTATTGGTTTACTAAAAATGGTCATGGGTTCAAGTTACGATAAGTGATCATAACTTAAACGCATTGTTGATGACTATACATTGTTTGAATTGGTTGATGCTATTTAAAGAAGGTATGATTTTGCATTGTAATGCATTATATCCAAATGTTTAACAGAATGACTGTAACCTTAATGTGAGTGTCAAAAGGAGCACTGGTCTTATTTGAAATCTAAAGTATATTTTGTAGTAGAATTTCCTTTTTTTTCCTTTTTTTTCTTTTCTATGTTTCTTTTCTTTTTCTTTACTACCTCTTTAGGTTTGCTTTTAATTTTTTTCTCATGTACTGTATATTATGTGTCGTACCCCATGAAGAATAGCTGCAGTTTTGCTGCAGCTAATGGGGATCCAAATAAAACTATAAACTATAAACATCGTCTTTTAATCCCAAGAAATGAAGTAGATGTATAACAAAAATACGTACTACATAATACATGTTTATTATTTCAATTGGTTTATAAAGCTATTTGCTAAGATTGAGAATTCTATATTTAGGTGTACTATAGTTCCTTTAATTTGTACCAGAAGACACATTACGTGATATTAGGTGAATACAAGAATGGAGGGAGCTCAGAAAGTTACGGACAAATAAAAAGAGCTCAGTTTGGCACAAACGTTTCTATAATTGTATAATAAGATAATTTACAACTATTGTACTATATAACTATAATTATTGTATAATATGATAACTAATTCCACCGGGATGGGAAACACAGAGTTAGCAAGTGCTATATTTAAGATCAAACTTTCCATATCGATGGATATATAAACGTTACTCATGTCAACTGTCATCGATTTCCAAAGATAAAGGAAATATTTCACCTTGTGCTTCTGAAATAAATCATTTTGGTCGGTGTTGCTGTTGCAAAAGCTGAGGGCCCTGAACTGCTGTCATGAGAGTGCAGGCTCTGGTTCTGCAGCCTCTGCTTTTCTGTGGTTCAGCCCTTCGGGTTCAAGTCCTCTTAATGAAGAGCTGGAGCCCCATCATAGTGCAAACACAGCACACACAAATGTAGCAACCCTCTCACTTCTTTCAATTCTGATCTCCCATTCTACTTTGTTTTTATTCTTCTTTGTTGTCTTGTTTATTGATGGTGGGCAAACAGGTGAAATCATGCGCCACCATCACCAGGTGGCGTGGAGCGTTACTTCATGAAGTAAGTGAATCCTACCAGGTCCAACACTGAAATCAAGAAACAGCTGAAGGCAGGTTTCTACTGAAAAACTGCTTTATACCCCCCCACCCCCGCTTATTTATATTAATAAACAACTGAATTATATTATTAATATAAGTGTTCATTACAATAGTTTTAGTAGTTAAACATGTTAAGTGCACAATAAGATCATGTCTCACACCCAGAATCCTTATAGTTTTATGAATATGACATATTTGATCATATAACCTACAGCAAAATCCAGAGCTGGGTAGTAACGAGTTACATTTACTCTGTTACATTTACTTGAGTAAGTTTTGGGAAATGTTGTACTTTTAGGAGTAGTTTTGAATCACTATACTTTTACTTTTACTTGAGTAGATTTGTGAAGAAGAAACTGTTCCTCTTACTCCGCTACATTAGGCTACGTTAAGCTGTTACTTTTCTTTTATCCCTTTTATCCACGTACGCGTCAATCTCATGACATCACTGGGTGATTCTTTGGGAAAAATGTTTGTTTTTGCATGTTTTGTCACATTTACACAGACTCAAACACACACAGAGTTTCTATGAGTTCATGTTTGTTCTAGTTCTGCCTGGTTAAAAAAGAAAGAAAAGTACAAAGGCTTGAAATGTTGTGCTACTTGTGCTTAGTTTAATTTTTTATTCTGCTATTATTTTATTTATTTTATTATTTATTAAAGCACTTGAATTTACTTTAAGATTATTTTAATTTAAGCTATTTTTTATTCATTTTAATTTATTTTATTATTTTATTGATTTAATTTGCCTGAAGATGATTATTTTGTACTTTTGTCTGTTTGAATGGTTGTGTTAAAAAAAAAAAATCAGACGTTACTCAACAGTTACTCAGTACTTGAGTAGTTTTTTCACCAAGTACTTTTTTACTTTTACTCAAGTAATTATTTGGATGACTACTTTTTACTTCTACTTGAGTCATATTATTCTGAAGTAACAGTACTTTTACTTGAGTACAATTTTTGGCTACTCTACCCACCTCTGGCAAAATCACAGGAGAAACATAGAGAAGGTGTGATAAAGTCTCTTATCTTTGTGTTATGTAACATTGACTGTGTCATGTTGCCAAATGTCATGTTTCCTGATTAAATTCAGTATCTTTTTCAGAACAAGTGAATTGGCATGAACTGCTCTATTGACAGCAGCCTGTCCATCCATCCAAACACAGATTCAACAGTTTTCATTCTTCCTTCTCATCTCATTTTCTCCCAAAAAACAATAATCCCAATTTGGAGGTGTAGTGGTTTCCATGGCGATGCATGCAGAAGGATAATGGGGCAACTGTTAACCTTTGACTATTTAAAAGCCCCAAGCTGAGGGTGTGGGGGTTGGGGTGGTCTGGGGGTGGGGGGGTGGCAGGGGCACACACACACACGCACTAGGATGTCTGAGAGAAAGGAAATTCACACTCATTTCCTCCGTGTGGTTTCGGTACAAATCAACAACATCCTGTCCTTTTGTGAATCCTGCCTGCCCTCATGCTGGTTTGCGTTTCAGAGTGGGCGTTATAGCCCCCCCTTCCTCCCACCCCCACCCCAACCCCCCGTTTTTTTTTTCGTTTTTACACTGTCAGAGAGGCTGTAGTCATACCTCACATTGTTGCAGAGGAAGGAAGGGCACGTCCTTGCGCGCAATAAACGGCTTTAGATAGAAGAGGACACCAGAGGAGCGGCTGTTATTCAGCTGAGCATGTGACCTCTGGCATCCCGACGTCCTCGTCCAGAGGACAGGGATTAACAAGCACCAAAAAAAAAAAAAAAAAATCACCTTCAGATGTTAAATGTGTTGTATCTATTATTGGATGCATTAAACCACGTGGATTTTGCGCCCGTTTTCTGGGAGAATGATGGATATTTTTCTACAATATTAGATTTAAACGCGTGTTCCACTAAACATGTCATATTATCCAGCAATGGAAATATAAATTGCACATTATTGCTTTTTTTATATATATAGAGCACACGTAGTTGTAGTCGTGTTAACATTAAGGAGCAGAACTGTTGATTGTCAGGTTAAAATAAAACTCTTTATGTAAATCAGGTCTGACATTGCCCTTGTGACAATCATTTTATTTAAAAAGCCCCCACCTCCTCCCCGTTTCCTACACACACAGACACACAAACACACACACACACCTCATTCGCTATTTCTTCCCATTCATAAAAATTTGGGCATCGCGCCTGCGCAGTGCCATTCGGGGTCCTCCCCATTCATAAAAATGCATTTCACCCGTCCCGAGTCGCTCTTCCCTCCCATTCACAAAAAAATCCAGAGAGAAAAAAAAAAAAAGAAAAGCCGAGGGGATATGCGCAGTACCGTCCCCTTCCTTTCTTCTTACCCTCCCATTCATAAAAACTCACTTCCCTCCCCCTCGGTGGTTGCAACATCACATCTCCAGCTCTGCGTCCCCTCGACCGCAGTCAGTGGAGCCAGCGAGCGGAGCGACGCGACGCGCCGGAGACCTGCTCGCTTCACCCCCCCCAAACACCCCCCACCCCCCGGGACGCGTGGACCTGCCTCTGCTCTCTGGTTCTGGAGCCGCTCCTCGCCGCTCCTCGCCCTCCCGCAGCCCGCTGGACTTAAGGACTTAAGTCTGCGCTGCAAACGCCGTGCGCAAGCGAAGAGATGAGAATTGCATCCTGAAACGACAGTAAGTGATCTGTTCTTGCAGTTTTCTCCGGGAGTGTGCAAGCAGCTCCAGCTCTCTCCAGCCTCTCCGTGCCACGGTGGGCAGATCCGCGCAAAAACGCTCGGTTCTCCCGTGTACTGTATATACAGCAACAAGCTGCTTCCCCCCCCGGCTCGTGTTTGCGCTTTAAAGTCAATATTGAAGCACCGATCGCGGACCGAGCGCAGGCTGAAGGAGAGGAGAGGATTGGGGTCGTGCTGGTCCACACGGTGCATGTCTCCCCTTTTCTCTTTTTTCATTCTCGGAGCAGCAGATACGCACTTGGTCATCTATCGCTTCTCGATGTGTGACGTATTTAAACGTCCATAGGCTGAAAACGCAGCAGTGCAAACCTGCATTTGCCTCTCCGGGTGGAAGAGCCGTCACACCCGGAGAACCGACCCGACCCGTGCAGCTCCTGCTCCGGCTCCGGGCGAGGACGCACCGACACCGACCCGCGCAGCTCCAGCTCCGGCCGGCTCGGTGCGTCCTCGCCGGTCCACACGCTCCACGTCAGTCGAGTCAGGTGTTTTTCTAATTAGTCTCTTCTTTTTTTTCATTTTATACGATTAATGCCAGTAACTTCGTAGATAATATCACACACCAGTTTATTTGTATTGATTAATTTATTCATTTTAATTGCAAAAGGTCCACATTTACGCACCACACTGCAGCCGACTCTTAAAAAAAAAAAAAAAAAAAAAGCAAAAGCAAAAGGAAAAGCTCTCCCACAGCTGTCTTGTCTGGTGGCACACGGTGTTCTTCTTGTTCATCCAGCTCACATTTCTGCCGTTTCAGGGCGATAACAGATCAAATATTGAATAAGAGGCTCCGGCGCCGGTATGAGCAGGCTATTTGAGTCGGTCGAGCGGCCACCTCCGGTTTTTATGAGTCAGTCCATTCACATATTCAAGGGAGGGACGCGCACACACACGCATAGTTCCGGCTCGGAGCTCATCATGGTCTGGATCCGACGGACGCGACGCGCTTGTATCGGTACCGGCGATGTCGCAACAGGTTTCTCAACCAGCCGTTTTCAAACCCGAGCAGCCTTTTGACACATTGTGGAGTCTTTTGAGTTAATTTCCCTTGCAAACTAAACCCCAGCGCGAATTTTCTAAATGTATCATTGAGTAATTCAGGCTGTCAAATTTACAGAATAATCCGAACCATCAGTCGTTTCATGGGCTCAGACAAATGCAGCCTGTATGGTTTGATATTATCTTCACGGAGGAGAGGGTTAGTGGAAATAAGTTATCTTCTAATGGTCTGCAAAGTGGGCTCAGCGACTGTCGAGGACTCATTGATGAAATGGATGACACTGATTTCATTGCGTCTCAGCATAACTGGAGCGCAATGATTCATGCTTGCAGCGCCGCGCGCGGCCGGCAGATCTCATTCAGAAAAACATGCGCTTCATAAAATCAGTCCCATTCACAAATTCCGAGACTGCGAACTCTGCTGTGGATTCACCTAGAAAATACCAAAAGTCTCGCTTTATATGATCATTTTAAGGATTCATGATCGAAGATTATCACTGGCTGTAAAAGAAAAGGAAAAAAACGTCATCCCCTTTCATTTGTGCTTTCTTTTTCTCTTTCCTGGCAACTTCCTCGTTTCTTTGCTGTGCCTTCTTTTGCATCCTTGAGTCTTTTGCATGCAAGCCCTGCTCCGTGGTGCTCCCTGGTCTTTGGAGGGGAGGGGCGGAGAGCCCAACTGCTATTGTTCTAATGTCAAAGTTAGAATAGAGGAGGTTCAGACTGAATACCCGGCTGGTACTCGGTCTAAAAATCACCATAGTTTGAAAGCTCTGCAGCCACATCACTGCAAAGCTTCAACCTGTCAAGAAACTAAAATGTGTTGTGCGCAAAGAATTCATGATTCTTGGGGGCTTATTGGGCATTGTACAGTTTACCAGCCCTCAGAAGTTTCACTCTGGGAGAGAGGTGTCAGTCATATTAACACGGATGCTGATTAAACACTGAGCGGGTCCAGGAAACTTCATTTATACTCCAGATAGTAACAGTTAAGGTTTATGCAAATGTGTGATTTAATAAGAAGTAAAAATTTGTTTAAAAAAACAGTCTCTTGGAGGTTAACTTAAGCAGAGATATGTCTGATTTAGATGAGACACTGTAATGAAGGAAGACGCCGTGTGGCTGGTAGTAACTGTCTCCTCTCTGACTGTCTTTGCAGACTTGCTAAATGCTGCTCTAGAGTGAAGACGTGCGAGGCACCAGCCGACACATGGAGTCCAGGGTTCCCCACCACATTCCCGGAGTGTCCTCCTCCCTCATATCCCAACCCCTGCTGGACAGCCGAGTGCCCTACGGACGTCTTCAGCACCCTCTCACCATTTACCCCATTGACCAGATAAAGTCATCGCACGTGGAGAACGACTACATCGACAGCCCTGCCGTCGTCTCCCAGCAACCCCCCAGCCAGAAATCTGCCAACCGAAGAATAACTTGGCTCGGTCAGAATCAAGAGGCCTTCGTCGGGGCGAACCACAACCACCATCACAATCACCAACATCAGCTGCACCAGCACGTCCGGTGTGAGTCCCACCATCACCAGGACACCACCACCCATCCCTGGATTTCCTTCAGCGGGAGACCCAGCTCCATCAGCAGCAGCAGCAGCACCTCCTCTGATCAGAGGTTACTGGAACACGCTGCACCCACGCCCATAGTGGACCCCCACCCACACCTGCACCACCACCATGGTCCTGTCCACACAATCTCGTCCCAGACGACAGGCTGTCTCTCCTCTGAATCTAAAGGCCTCACGTCATCATCCTCTGCTTCCTCCTGCTCTTCTTCCTCTAAGTCTTTGGACCTCAAGGCTACAAAGATTCCCGCAGGAGGTGTGTGCGCCACCGGTGGCCAGCAAGGGTTGGCACTGATCCCTTCGTCCCCAACGGAGAAGAAGCACCTCCTTCTCTGCGAGCACTGCGGGAAGTGTCGATGCACTGAGTGTACGCTCCCCCGAACCTTACCCTCTTGCTGGGTCTGCAACCAGGAGTACCTGTGCTCTGCCCAGAGCTTGGTGGACACGGCCACCTGCATGTGCCTGGTCAAAGGGATCTTCTACCACTGCACGGAGGACGAGGACGACGAGGGCTCCTGCGCCGACAAGCCCTGCTCGTGCTCCCAGGCCAACTGCTGCGCGCGCTGGTCCTTCATGGCGGCCCTCTCCGTTTTCCTGCCCTGCCTGGTGTGTTATCTGCCAGCCACGGGTCTGGCCAAGCTGGGACAGAAGTGTTACGACAATGTTAGCAGGCCCGGCTGCCGCTGCAAGAACTCGCAGGCCGGCGCCAGCGTGCCCGCGTCTAAAAACGGAGGCACGGACGCAAAAGTTGGGACTGAAAAGCAGCAGCAGGGGTCATGATAGTGGACCAAACTGTCTGGAGGTGGCCTTGCTACAAAATGGACAGGACTTGCTCACGCTCTAAGGACAGGACAATCCAACACCGACTCTTTAAACTACCCCATTAATCTGCTGGAAGTTGACTTATCTAAAACAAAAAGGTACTTAAATGGCTAACTTGACCCATAGGTGATGATGTGGGTGATGGATATGGGCCGTCTGAGAGAGGGGGCCTGTAGGAATAGCTACCGGGCCCCTCGAGATGTTTTCCTCTCTGTTTTGTAAGAGTGACACAAGAAGAAGAGCCTTGATTGTGGGACTGGTGTTTTTTTGTGTTGTGCGAAAATGGCTGAAGGCACAAAGTCATTGTACCTCTCTGCTGCTCAATATTTCTCAACTAATTTTGTAACTCTTAACTAACCAGAAGCTGGTTGCTGATCCTCAGATTACTTTGAAATGATTGATGAAGATACATAGGTGTTTTGCTCCCACCCACTGCTCAAAGCACAACCCAGTGTCAAACATGGAAAGGAAGTAATTATATACAGAACACTGCTTCATCTCAGGCCTTTGCAAGAGACCGCATTCTCTGTCACTATAATGACGATCAACATCTTCTATGTTGCCATTCTCCACTTATACCTTAAATACGCTGGCTTGCTGACATTTTATCCCTCGGTTTTATTCTCCATGGAAGGACTGTAAAAACAAACCTTTTTAGACTTTAAAATGAGAGTAATTTCCCATAAGTCTCACTCTGTATTGTGCATAAGCAGTTGTGCTGCAAGTGAGAGATAATCACCTCACAGTGCATTTTTCTATTTTTGGGTGGTGAAGCTTAGACGTTCTGAAGTATTTGAATGCTGTTCACAGATCACCTCAGATGTAATGCATGTCACAATCTGCATGCTCTAGTCTAATGGTTACCCGCCGTGCTAGAAGTGGATTTGTGGTAGAGAAACGTGTTAGACGAGAAAACAAAAAAAAACACAAAAAAACGTACACCCAATCTTCTCAGGGACTGTTAGAGTCATCTCTAAGAACTTGGCCTACTGCATGTTGACTTCTAAAACTGCCCAAGAAGCTAGTCTACTTCCTCTTTGCACAAAAAAAGGCAAAGAAACATGTAGGGGGCAAAAAGGCAATTGTGAATTATTTAGAAAGCAAGTAGGCTAAAATGTTTCTGGAGGAGAGGGTAGCAGAGAGCGAAGGGGGCGAGGGAAAGCTTAGCAAAGTTGTCGTTCTGTTCGTGTCAAGTCTGCCTTTGTCAAAATCAAACCTGCCAATTGCACAACCTTTTTAGGACCCCTTAAAGGATGTACTGAAGCACAGTATTAACCACCTCAGCTATCTCGCATTACGTTGACTTCCACTATATTCAGTCCACAGACGTGTGCCCCCCCCCTCTTTTCCTTAGACACAAGTGTCCTCATGATACAAAATCACTATGCTGCATAGCTGTGTAAGTCCGATAGTCTCGCTTTTATTCCTAAAGTCTATTTTTGTGGCTTGCATGACGTTCTTAAAACTTTGCCAAAGGAAGCTATTATACAGTAGCATGTTTTCACAGTCTTGAGTGATCACAGTTGTTGTGCCTCCTCGCCAAATGGAGCTGACGGCAGTTGGTCGTAAAAAGGTGCGCTGCCCTTTAATACAGATGGCCGTTTCTGTTTGGCATGAAGGCACGCTGTGTTTGTCGTTCCATAACACATGACCCTCTGTCGAGTCGGACCCTTATCTTCCATCGGGGCGCTTCACTTTGCTCATACTTGTATTTGTCTTGTTGCACAAAAAGCTGATATCACACAAGAAAAAAAACAACAAAAAAAAGCAAAGAGGAAAAAAACAACAACTTGGTCCTTTAGTATTGAATGTATGAGGCAATATTTTCAAAACCTAGCAAACTCAGTCTGAGAGAAAGGTGCCAAAACTGAGAACGAATGTTTGACTGGGCGAAGGCCTGGCAAGGGTAGGTGGGCAGAAAAAAAAACAAAAAATCACAAATGTTTTGACAATATATTTAGTAATAGAGCTATGCAGGTGAAATGTTTTTTGCTGTAAATAGTTTCACAATATTTGTGTTCTTTAGAAGAGACTTTTAAATGTCATTGGAAGATTGCATGGTACATTATAACTACAATTCAGTACAAAGTATATAGAGAATATATTAGATATATATTTTGAGGGTAGGAATAAGATGTTTTTGAGGTTTACGAGGAAAGGAAAAGCTTGGTGGCTCGCGAGGAGGGTTCAGGAAACAAAAATGACAGGTCTTTCTATTTCACACTTGATTTAGAAAAGTGTGCCTGGCAATAAAAAAAAAAGGTTTAAAAAAACAACTCCTATTTATGCTATCCATGGCTCATTAGCAGTCGAGAGGCTAAGCTAATTCCCTCTGTGAGCCCTAAAGACTGTGGACTCATTGAATCCACACAGAGGACACAGTCTACCCCTATCAACCCATTTCCTGCTTTTACTGCTCAGTGTCACAGCTCCTTTTCTCCTTCTCGCTCTCTCTCCTTTCTTTCTTCCCTCCTTCCTCCCTGAGAAATAGCCCGACAAACACCCTTGGCCTGCCTTGATTGACAGACACAGCTGCCGTGCATAAACTTGTCATCCCACGGAGACAGGAGAGACAGTCTCTCTCCCCCTGTTTTTACATTCTTTCATTCCTCTCCCGCCTTCCCCAACTTTATTTGATTCTTTCGGAGTTGTGTCAAGTGCCATCCGTGTCACAAGTGGACCTTTATTCTTTTTCAAAAGTTGCTGCCTTTCTTTTCAGTCACTGCAAAAGTAAAGTTTTGATTTTCATGTTAGCTTTATACTATCACGTGTGCTCGCCGGCCTGCTCTTGGTGTGGAAACACCGAACAAAGACAACTCAAACATGAAAACTTATTCTTTTTCGTTTGCTGCGTTTTGATGACTTTTATACATCAATGCCCGACTTTTTTTTAAATTATTTTAACCCAAACATGTGGAAAACTCTCATACAGTTGCTACTCCATTCCTTTATACCTTTACGATGTCATTGTTGAGGATTAAGAAATGAGATCTGTGCTTTTTTTTTCTTTTTTTTTTGTTTAAATATAACAAGAAAAGAAAAAAATCTCATATAAAAGGTTCCCTTTATAGATATATTTATTTTGAAGTTCTATTTTATATAGTATTTATTTAGATGCCAACTTTTTTGTTTGTGAAGAAAGCTTATGTCGAAAAGGAATGTACATTGACAATGGAAATATATATTGTTAAATATACTGTCGTGTTGTTGCTTTTGTGCCCAGTTTTCAAACCACATGAATGCACTGATACATTTCTGTGTGAACACGATGCCTTTGGACGGGTCACAGCAAGACATTAAGTGCAATTAAAAATGAACAGACTTTTATTTTCAGGATCTTCTCTTATGCAAACATTTCCCATAATTTACACTTCATGTTAAGCGGACAAATGCACGCTTGTGGGGTAAGTTTCTGGACAGGACATTAGTTTCATGCTGCTATGCAGCTTCAGCAACTCAAACTCCTTATGCTGATGTTTTATCTAATCAATCTGTAAAATAATAATTAGGAGCTTCAGTTACTTTAGATTGTCACTTCCACTTCCTGAGGTCCCTGTTCCTCTGACTGGATGAGCTGATCTTTATGTTATGTTATGAATCTTTATTTCGGCTTGTACACACTTTTTTACAAAATAAGATGAAAAGGTGAAAAGAAAAACATTTCTTTTGCCCAAAAGGTGTAGCTGAAGCCGTAGCTTATAGTGCCGACCCTTTTTATCTTATGATCAGCTTAAATATGAGACATTAGCATTACTCTTAGCATTAGCATTACATTAGCATTGGAAACAAACCATACATAAAGAAGACAAAAATAAGTAAGACAACATATAAAATTGACGTTTCACATTCTAGAATGTTTTTGATAGTAAACTTTATATTTATAGTGTTTTATATTTATTTACAGTATTTTCTTCAAACACTTCCTTTAACTTGAAGATAGAACTACACATTTTTAGGTTGTTATAAAATACCAGCAGGGCCGTGAAGGCCACGATAAGCTGTGAGACCCTACACAGAAAGTAAATAATCCACGGACTTCCCTTGGGACGGCGTAACAGGAGCCGTGAGCTGCTCACCTGGTCCCCTCTAATCACAACTTAAACTCCGTAGCTGCCGTGTTTGGAAGTTCAACGGACTTCCTGGCTGTTTATAGGGGTGGTCTGTTATGATCTGGATGTGTCACATTCCTTTCTCCCCAACACGCCACTTTCTGAAGCCCGAGCACACACGAAATCTTCCTCTTACACTCCGGCACACATGCCCTCACACATTTACTGTCATCACCTCCCAACCCCCCAGCCCACCTGTGCTGCGGCCCTGCGCCGCTACCCCGAGGTGTTACTGCTGCTCTCCTTCATCCTCCACCGGCCTGGCTCATTCCTGTTTACCTGAGTACACACAAGAGAAGAGAAGAGAAGAAAAGAGAGGAGAAGAGAAGAGAGGAGAGGAGACCTTGCCTGGCCTTCCAGCACCACATAAAGAACATGTTTCCGCTGCAAAAGCCCTGCAGGCGCTTGTGTGTCTGCTCCAACAGGTGAGATCAGAGAGCAATCTGCCTGTTTACCTGCCGGTCTGTCAGCACCCACCTGGGCTGACACACACACACACACACACACACACACACACACACACACACACACACACACACACACACACACATGCACGCACGCACACACACACGTACGCAAACACCTGCATTTGACTTCCTCCACACCTACATTGTCATCTCCACCCCAACGAACCTCATACATATCATCAACACAGGAAGCCTCGGCAGGCAGGTGGAAGAGAAACCATTTATTATCCGCTGCTCCTGCGGTTAACTGAACTCACGGAGGAACCGGTCCTGGTCCAGACACTGAGGACGGGAATAATGGTTTGCTACTTTGCATCTCAAGGCTTGAGTTTAACACCGATGACAATGCAACAACACCAGAAAACGGTGTCAAAAGTAACATTTGGACATTTATAGATCTTTATCAGAAGTAATCTTTAAGTCCAAATTTGGCATTTTGGTAGGAATTTAAGGTAAAAAAAAAAATATAGCATTAATTATCTACTATTGCAAGTCGGAGCAAGTGGGACTTGGTTAAGAAGCATGTGTGTTTCTTGCTGAGAGGAAAAACAGAATAAAAGAAACAGCCATAAGTATTTCAGTGACCCTCAGACTACAAGGTGCTTTTTTTGATACTTGGATTGTCTGGAAAACTGAAGCAGCCCGTCAAAAACAGCAGACAAAGTGCCACTGGAGTGAAGGACGGACTCACCCCATCCCACTCTTTTATCTGCTGCGTTTCACAGCCGGCAGGAGAACGCTGCCAAGTCCCCCGATCGCAATATATTGATGTAACCGCTGAAAAACACAAACCATTTCATTTCCAACATAATTATATATCCAGGTAACACGTGTTAGACCAACGGTTTTCGGCTGTGAATCCATTTGAAATGTTAAAAAAGTTTGCTGCAGCTTTGACTCTCCCACATTCATGTGCTTCAAGTTAGCAGTTGGCTGTATATATTACATATTGCTAAAGCCATTTTCACATCTGGTATAGAACTCAAGCAAACCCCCTTGCACCTCTGACAACCCCCAGGTGCACTCAGACATACACTTTTCTCTCTTTTCCTCTCACCCCATTTCTCTCTGTTATTCTCCACAGAGCACAGCTTAGATGCAGGCAGCAAGGCATTCTGGTAATCTCTGTTAGATCTGTAAATAGTGGTAAATATGAAGTACAAATATGATCATGGAGCCGTTACCTCTTCGTCAAAGTGTTCCTGTCATGTTTCCTCCATATTGGGAGTGTTTGTGGCGTCTCTTTGCGTGCTGGATACTGTTGAATCAGACAATGATGAATACTTGTCACCAGTGAGCAGAGCTGGGTAGAGGAGCCAAAAAATGTACTCAAGTAAAAGTACTGTTACTTCAGAATAATACGGCTCAAGTAGAAGTAAAAAGTAGTCATCCAAATAATTACTTGAGTAAAAGTAAAAAAGTACTTGGTGAAAAAACTACTCAAGTACTGAGTAACTGTTGAGTAACGTCTGATTTATTTTTTTAACACAACCATTCAAACAGACAAAAGTACAAAATAATCATCTTCAGGCAAATTAAATCAATAAAAAAAAATAGCTTAAATTAAAAGAATCTTAAAGTAAATTCAAGTACTTTAATAAATAATAAAATAAATAAAATATTAGCAGAATAAAAAATTAAATTAAGCACAAGTAGCACAAAAATTCCAGCCTTTGTACTTTTCTTTTTTAACCAGGCAGAACTAGAACAAGCCCATGAACTCATAGAAACTCTGTGTGTGTTTGAGTCTGTGTAAATGTGACAAAACATGCAAAAACAAACATTTTTCCCAAAGAATCACCCAGTGATGTCATGAGATTGACGCGTACGCGGATAAAAGGAATAAAAGAAAAGTAACAGCTCAACGTAGCCTAATGTAGCGGAGTAAGAGGAACAGTTTCTTCTTCACAAATCTACTCAAGTAAAAGTAAAAAGTATAGTGATTCAAAACTACTCCTAAAAGTACAACATTTCCTAAAAACGTACTCAAGTGAATGTAATGGAGTAAATGTAACTCGTTACTACCCATCTCTGCCAGTGATGGCCGCCATCAACATAGATTTTCAAAAAGAGACAAAAACATTTTCAAAAAGAGATAAAAACAACATACTGTTGGAGGTTATGAAGAATCTTCACGGTAAGACGTAACTCCAAGGCTCCTCTCTGTCTCTAAATCAACAGTACCGTTATATACGGTGTGAAGCCATTCATGTAACCACATAACCATTATGGGCTGTTAACGGCTTTTGTGTGTTTTTTTCCCCTGATAGCAGCCTGTTCTTTGGCAGGTAGAAGCTGATGTCAGTTTCTCCCATAATTGGGCTGAAACATGGACTCATGTGACCTCAGGGCCGGCTTCTTTTCCTGCTCCTCAGATGAGCAGGAGTGTCCAGAGAGCTCCACGACATATCTGCACTCGGTTTATAAATGGCTTCCACCTTGCACACTACCGGTTCAAGTTACATTTCTGAATGTGGCTGCGTGCCGTCTTGAGTGACAATGTTTTTCCAGAGTACTCCAAAGGCCACGACTATACGGACCGTGTTTGTGGGACAGATTTCTATGAAGTGCCACCTGGGAGCTCAAAGGTCGCATAGCTGCAACTTTGCTTTTAGGCCGTTTGCACACTCAAGTTTCCTCAGACTTCCATAACCTTTTCACAATATTATACTCTTTAAATATTCAAGGGCCCAAAACCATTCTGGGTTTGGGAATTATTGTTTTGCAGCTAATTGGTGATTCTCTTATGGAGTTCAACCGATTTTTGCTTCAGAGGATTGTCATAGTTTATCCTCATAGTTAATGTACTAATCAATCTGCTGACTGTAAAAACTAAGTTTGCTGTTGGCATAACATTTAAAATGTATTCTTATTTTTAGCATTAGAATAGTTTATTTTGTACTTGTATCTGTTATATAATGCTTGAAACATTTTAAGTTGCAAAATGCAGGCTTTGTTTCTTTTATCTTAATATTTGTGATGTGCTCAGACTTTCACCTCCATCCTCAAAACAGAATTTGGCAGACTTAAA
The DNA here is from genome assembly GCF_033807715.1 of Cololabis saira. Taxonomy (NCBI): domain Eukaryota; kingdom Metazoa; phylum Chordata; class Actinopteri; order Beloniformes; family Belonidae; genus Cololabis; species Cololabis saira. The sequence goes on along the minus strand of NC_084600.1, from coordinate 4,901,852 downwards.
ATATGGTCTTTACGTATGTTTAATGAGTTAAATTTATTACTAAGGAGGACCGACATCTTAAGCCTTACATGACCCATAATTTATGAATATTTAGGACAACTGTTTTTGTCTGATTTATTCATTATTTCCATGTCTGTTGCACAACGGACATTTTTGGCTTTTATCCATGTGCGAGTGAGGACGGTGCTCATAAAGTACATGCAAGAACTTGTACAGGTGTGCAGGATATAAGCTCATACTGTGCAGAAAATCATATGGTTCTGATGTCTGAAAATGGATCTCCTGATGCTTAGACTTTACAATGATGACACTTCATCAAACAAGCACACAGTCAACATCTCTCTTCCTCTGTCCAATCTTCTTCTCTCCTCTTTTATCTCCATGGAGTTTAAAAACTAAAAGAATGGCTTCAGCTGCAGGAACAATAGACATGTGAACACCTGGGAAGTGAGAGGAGAGGAGGAGGAGTTGATGGGACGGTCAGAGCAGAACGGGAAGCAAAAAGCAGCGTGATCACTTTGAATCATAAAAAGCTTGTCAGATGAATCCTGACGTATTCAATTACCAATATGGCTAAGGTTTTCGCCAATAATTTCCGCCTTAAAAGCCATTGACTACGTTTACATGCAGTCAAAATTGGGGTTATTGCTAATATTCCGGTTACTGAAACATTGGGAATATTCCGTTTACATGGTAATTAATCATTCAGGATATCTGGATCAAACCAGCGACGCACGGAGAACGTGATGACGCAATTCCCGTCATTTCTGCTTCTTCTTCCTGTATCCAAATTGAAAACAAATGCTGCTTCGTGCAACTTTTCTCTCACCTTTTTGTAAATCTTCTATCCCGGTACTTTCTACCGTCTACAAATGCAGAAATGTTCCTATCCTTCATTACATTTATGAAGTGATTAGTCTCCTCCTGGTCTTGTGTTTCTCCGTGTTTATAAAAACTTCCTGGACTCAAAAGAGCAGGATTCCTTGTGAACAGAGCATGTGCAGAAAACTAATTCCTGTCCCGTTTGATGGGGATATTCCGTTTGGTGTTTACATGACCCAATATTCAGGTTTTAAAAGGAGTAACCCAGGGCTCATATTGGGGTTTTTAAAAACCGGAATATGAGCAAATTCAGGTTATTCAAAGGGGTTATTGGTGTTTACATGCCGTGCAAATTCGGCTTATTGCCAATATTCAGGTTTTAAAAGGGTTATGCATGTAAATGCAGTGATTGTCAAAAGTCCAGTTTTCATTTTCACTACCAAAGCGTGGAAAAAAAAATATTTCCAAGGTCACGGCTTAAATTTAGCTTTTCAGCCCGAGAAGGCAAAAGAGGAGAAAAGAGAGATTAGCAAACGATTTTTATTGCCACAGTGGCCTTGCCTTCCAAGTCAACCACACAGTCAGCTCGTCCACCATGAAACTATTCACCCAGCCAGGCAGCAAACAAGCCAACCGGCCCGTTTCATTCAGCGGGGCCACTGGCACGGGACCAAGTAATGCCACTAAACAAAGAGCTACTGTCTTGCATCACTTCCCCTCGGAGAGGCCAAGCGGCCGCAGCCTCTTATCGCCAGGCACTGCCAGGCTAGAGCACACCAAGGCCCGCACCACACCAGCCTCTCTGCAGCTTTGTGTTCCAGCCTTCTCCCATTATACCACCATGATACTAACCCGGGGCCCGCGGGAGGGCTTCAGTTCAGCTTTCAAGAGTGTCAACGGAAAGGGCAGCGCATGAAAAGAAAAACAAATTAAACTCATCAGACAACATTTTCAAGTGAATTCTGCATGACCTCTGAACAAAAGGCAAAAACTTCCCTCACCCGGTTTCTAACTTCCAGAAAGCAGACGCTGTTGTGAACTTGTAGGTAAAAAATGAAGAGTGTCGTGTGTTATGTAATGTTTACACATCTTTTATCAAAAGTTTACCCCGACAGCAGCAGAGGTGTCAAGTAACGAAGTACAAATACTTCATTACCTTACTTAAGTAGAAATTTTGGTTATCTATACTTCACTGGAGTAATTATTTTTCAGACGACCTTTTACTTTTACTCCTTACATTTTCACGCAATTATCTGTACTTTTTACTCCTTACATTTTAAAAACAGCCTCGTTACTCTATTTCATTTGGGCCTTTAATAAAAACTATCCAGTTAAATTGCTCCATCCGGATAGAGTGAATTTGGTTGTGGTTGTTTCAGATGTTCTTGTCCAGTTTTGTTCTTACATCCGTTCCCTCAGATTCCTGCAACTAAACTTGGATGTACATTCCAATAAAGGTTAGGATAAATGATAACATGCCTCTGAAGTTTGACTTTTTGCACCATTACAATACTTATAGACAACTAGTCATCATATCTGCTGCTCACTGAAACACATGTTAATGCTCAATAGTACACATATATGCTTCTTTAATATATTTACATTATACTAAGATTCATTCATTTTCAATGGCTTTTGTCCTTAATGGGTTTTTCCCCCTTACATTACTTTTACTTTTATTCTTTAAGTAGTTTTGAAACCAGTACTTTTATACTTTTACTTGAGTAAAAAACTTGAGTTGATACTTCAACTTGTACAGGAGTATTTTTAAACTCTAGTATCTATACTTCTACCTGAGTAATGAATGTGAATACTGAAGACACCTCAGAACAGCAGACATATTTACCACTTCTTGTCATTGGATTCTGGCTATTGGGGAGTTTCTTCCTTGTTTTGTTTAGGTGCTGCATTTAAGGTTGAGGAAAAAGTGGGGGATTTTAAGCCTAAAAGGAAGATATTCTACATATTGTTCTTTATTTCCTTATTGCAGAGGTTAAGGAGTGAAAGTCTGGAATCCTAATGGGCAGCTTTGCTCCTCCGTCTTGATAAGTATTCTGCCGGTGTAGTTTGATACTTCCTTCCATTCCACAACCTCTGTGTGTGTGTGTGTGTGTGTGTGTGTGTGTGTGTGTGTGTGTGTGTGTGTGTGTGTGTGTGTGTGTGTGTGTGTGTGTCATGGGTGCGTGTCTGTTTTCAACAGGCCCTGTAGCTGCCTAAGGGGGGTGGACATGTGTAAAGGAACAGTTGCATTCCTTTCAGATCCTCCTCTCAAAAGGAAAACACACACACACACACACACACACATTCAGATCTATACAAAATGAGCTTACAAGAACACACAAAAAGACATCTTCTCGTCCCTCTTTCTCTCTCCCTCTCTCCCTCTCTCTCTCGGTTCCCTGCGTTTGTGAATAACAGCGGAGCGAGAGAGGGTCCCCCGAGGCGTCGGAGGGGCCAGAACTGGGCCGACCAAACTTGGCTTCCGACCCCGGAGCAGCGACACGCCCACTTGGCGGCGGCCTACAGTGCATTCCTGGTGAGCGCATTGTCAAAGCCAAGCACTTCCTCTGGAGCGTCGCCAGATGTGCCAAAACAACATTTCCCGCATTTATCTGTCGGCTTGTGTCTCTGACACTCAACACCGACACAAACGGACGACACGTTCGCACAGACCAACACGAGTGCACGAGTCAGAAAATGTGCAACATGGACGTTCACATGTTTCACGGAACAGTATTGCACAACAGTGTTTTGGTTCACATCTGTGCTCTCATATCACTGCCCCTCCTCCCCTCTGTCACAATGTTCCTATCTATGTTCTCTGGAAGATTGACTTCTCTCTTTTCTTGGGGAAAGTTTGCTGCTAAAAGGTCTGTGCGCGGTGTTCTCTGCAGGTAATGGTATCATCACACCGACCTCCCGAGACCGGCAGCCTCCTGCACCGTTAAGCCTCCGAGTTGGAAAAAACTGCTCAGTTTAGTTATCTAGTTCCCTAAAAAAAAATGATTTAGTATCTTTTTGGGAGAAATATTTAAAACCTGGCTCATGGATTTAAAAAAAAAGTTAAAAGCGGAAGCCGTATAAGTCTCAGACTACTTTCATGGTGATTTACACCTGATTTTCTGGCTTGATCAGTCCTGGCTATGAAATGTCAGGAAATAAAGCAACTCTATCTTTGTGATGCAAATCCAAAAACTTAAATACTCACACATGAGCTGCCAATTGGCATGTCGTTAGTTTAGCTGTGGTCTGGGGCTGTTCTTGAACCCGTGTCTGATGCAAGAAAGTCACATGACCAGCTAAACTTTTAAACCTGCAGCTGAAGGCTGAACTCAAATGATGTGTCCTCAAAAAAAAAAAAAAAAAAAGTAGAGCAGGCCTCAATTCAAATCCTAAAAATGAATGATACTTTCCCTATGTCAAATTAATTCCTCTCGTTTGGGCTCTCATTGATGCATCTTGTAAATTAACGACCAACAGCAGTGTGGAAACAAATACACATCTCGTGTAGCTTTAGCCTTGTGGGTGGTCTTAATACCTGACTATCAATATTGTTCATGATGTTTCCGCTTAAAAGTTTTGGGCTCTTTGATATCATGCAACACATTTTTATAGCTTTAAAGTTTTCCTTTCATGTCATTTCAGAAAGTCTGACTTAAGTGGAGTATCAGTAGATGTTGGCGTGATAATTCAAGCACAACCCAGACTAAGTGTTGGATGAGATGGGTGAGTATAAATCATCATGTCACCTCCCATTCAAACACTGTGGGATTATTTTCCCATCCAAATGGCAGCTGCAGGTCGATCTGGAAATGTTGTGGTTAAGGTTGAGCTGAGGTAAAGTGCAGCCAAGTTAACTAATAGTGTGACTGCTTCAAAAAGTTTAAAAGAGCAAATGTGTGAAACATTTCCATGCTGAATGTTTTTTGCATCCTGTGTGGCCTTCATGACTACAATGGTGCCACTGTGAAAATACCTTGATTTAAAGTAGTAGTTTTGACAGGCTGGAGCATACCGGGACAAAAACATATGTTTTTCAATCCGCTACTTGCATCTGCTCTTTGAGTCATACAGTCGTGATACCTCACTGTATTGTAATCAGACAGAGTAATAACATATCCTGACTGATATTTTAATAACATTTTTACCGATAATTTAATACCTTATTACATTATTGGGAATTGATTACATTTTTAGGTGGGTCTTTTTTTTTTCCAAACTGATAATGTAATACTTGACAGATAATGTAATATATATGTTCATCTTCAGTCCAGAGTTCTACATTTTGTGTTTTAAGTATCTAAGAATGTTATATACGCTGGATTTGAAACACCAGAATGACTTTTGGGTTAAATTGCAGACTTTGGGCCCGATTTACTAAGATCCTAAATAAAGAGTACTAAATTGCGTGTGCACTGAAAAAGTTTGCGCGTGCTGTTGTTGTGTGTTTTGCGGGTGATCAACTAAGATTGCGTGCGCAATTGATAACAGGTGCAAACAGCAGTATTTAAATGAGCTGTTGTGCGTCTTACGGTTTGTGGCGCAAACTTTGCGCCATGGAGAGTCTGGATGGAAAGCAGGATATAGTCGCAAGCGCAAAATGAAATTTGACAAGTTGAGGTTAGAGATATTAGTGGAAGTTTTTCATGGCTTTTTTCACGTGCTTTTCACAGCAGGGGTGCTGAATACTGCACAACACCGGGGTATGACAACTGCAGAACAAGTATAGGCGCACAATAAGAAACACTTTTTTTTCCATGAAAACACGTGATGTATTTATCACAAATAAAAAAATGAATGTGCCTCCTGTGGCAACCTTTTACTGAATAATACTCAATTTAACATTCAAATAAAATATTTCTCCTTTTGCATGTGGAGATTAGCACCTTCCTTTCGAACGTATTAAATACAGACGCAATCACAATCCCCGCAAAAACTTTCAGGCTTGGTAAATCTCATTGCGGGTGGTAAATGGACCAATTTGCATCTTCCCCTCCCAGTATTTAGCGATTTCTGGCGGGTACGCCCCATATTGATTATTCATCAGGGCAAAAGTACTAAATGAATAGCGTGTGCTATTTTGCTCATTTGAGAGGCGCAGTCCTCTTTGCACGCTGTTAGTAGATCAGCTGGCACTTTGGTTTGCGGGTGCTGTCAAGTTTGCACACGTTTTTACGCACGCAAACCTTTAGTAAATCAGGCCCTTTGAGTACCATGTAATAAATTCCCAATAATGTAATAAGGTATTACATTATCGGTAAAAAATGTTATTACAATATCAGTCATGATATTTTATTACAATATTGGTGAAGTTATTACATTATTGGGTTTTATTACATTTTTGATTGAGTTAAGTGCAAATTTTATTACATTTTCAGGAAATTATTACATTATAGGGCGCTACAAGGCCCACAAACAAGCATCCAAATAAACACACACACACTCACACACAGAAAGATTATGTGTAAAACTCAAAAGAAGTAAAGGTTGTTCATGTCTGTCCAGTATATGTGAACCCACCCATGAATAGTGTCGTAACATCATAATATACGTGTATGTCTGTTTGTAACAGTGTGCACGTGAGCCGATTGCTCGGTGCTGAGCCTTAAGTGTGTATTTGGGTGTGTACAGGTCAGGACTGTCTCAGAAAATTAGAATATTGTGATAAAGGCCTTTATTTTCTGTAATGCAAAAATGTCATACATTCTGGATTCATTACAAATCAACTGAAATATTGCAAGCCTTTTATTATTTTAATATTGCTGATCATGGCTTACAGTTTAAGAAAACTCAAATATCCTATCTCAAAAAATTAGAATATTCTGGGAATCTTAATCTTAAACTGTAAGTCATAACCAGCAATATTAAAATAATAAAAGGCTGTATGACATTTCTGTTTTTTTAATTGCATTACAGAAAATAAAGAACTTTATCACAATATTCTAATTTTCTATGACAGTCCTGTATTTGGGTGTGCATGTGGGTGTGTATGTGGGTGTGTATGTGGGTGTGTATTTGGGTGTGCATGTGGGTGTGCATGTGGGTGTGTATGTGGGTGTGCATGTGGGTGTTTATGTGGGTGTGCATGTGGGTGTGTATTTGGGTGTGCATGTGGGTGTGCATGTGGGTGTGTATTTGGGTGTGCATGTGGGTGTGCATGTGGGTGTGCATGTGGGTGTGTATTTGGGTGTGCATGTCAGTGTTGCGGTTGACAGTTAAGCTTTGCTGTTCGATGCACAGGAGGACAAAATCAATGTCCAGTTTGACTCTTGGATTTCAGCTTCCTGTGGTAGTTCTATATTTTGGGTAACAGAAAGTCATATCTGTATTTAATTATTAAACATGAGGTATAGTTTTCATTTTAGATTTTGGTGTATGCGTGAATGATTTTGGGTAAAATTGCTGTGTGTTTTGTAAGTGCTGCACTCATGGCCTCTTCTTATCCCACGCCACTTTTTATTTAACTTTACAAATGTCTTCAGTGTTACATTGGGATTCAACAAGACCCGGTTTCTGTGGCCACTTTCTGGGAAATAGATGACAACTGGTCATTAATGACCTCTATCAATGCAGCAGCTTGTACAAATGTGATCAAATTGACCGATTTTTACTTTAACATGGCCTTTCTATTTCCATGTGTGTACAGGTGGACATGAATAGAAAAACATGACATGAAGGACCGTTTCTAGCGACAAAGTCCATATTTAAAAGCCGTCGTCGGTGAGTCATAGCACTTTTTCACACAGTCAAGTCTTCTTCTGCAGGCAGTTGCTAATGTCGCTCTGCCCTAAAATACCGTTAGTCTTCCCAGTTAACATACAACTGTTTCGCTTTTCTAATGAGCAACAAGGAAAATCTCCATGGCAACCCATCGGAAACTGCCAACCCCTCACCACATCTCACAGTAGCTCACCTACAGGCCAAGAAGAAGGAGGTCAGGTCGTCAGATATGTGAGATTTGTGGGCATCTGTGCGTGGGTGGGTGCTTCTTTTTTTAAATCTCTGCGTGTGTGTGTTTGTGCATGTGTAGAAACACGGGGCGGGGTTAACTTGGCATGTCTCACCATAGTTCGATGTTTCCTTTTAGCTCAGTAGGCACTCTTGTGCTCCCGTTGGCTGACCTTTACGCTTCTTGTGAAGTTCCCGTCATGCATGCTCTGACGAAGGTCACAGATATGCTCCGTGCACTTCTGGGACTCTTGCAGACATAATGGTCAATAAATGCTAACTGTCATGTGCATTTTCATGTGAATATGGTGGATTTTTCTTTGGGGTTCTTATTTTGCTGGTTTTGTCCAACCTGTCGAGATATTTGCAATCATTTTCCCCTATTCCCCCAAACATGCTAACCGTCCCTGGCCTCGGTTCAGGGCTGCCCCTGTGAGCCGCCCATATTATTGCATCATGGTGGAAACATCACACCACCCATTTCTTTAATCAGGTGGGATATCCATAAAGGATCTGAATCGAATCATTGAATGAGCAGAGAAGGCACGAGGCTGGGGGACCGTTTCCCTGCAAACACGTGTGATGAATCAGTATTTCGCGTGTCCCCTGAGCTAATGGAGTCTTACAGAAGATGACAGCACTTACAAAATGACAACCCCTAACACACACCCTCTAGTTCCTCGTCGTTTTGACAGACTCTCTCCTATAAAGCAAAAGTCTTAAGGCCCTGACACACCAAGCCAACTTTCGGCCGTCGGGACGTCGATGAGCGTTGGTGTGCGTCTGTCGGCCTAGTATTCCCGGTGTGTCCCGCACGTCGCCACAGGTCGGCCGCCCATCGGGATCTTTTCAGCCAATTCGACATGTCGAATCGGCGTTGGCGGTCGGTCAAACAGCTCACTCTGTGATTGGCTGTTCCCAGAATTTCCCAGAATGCTTTTCGTCGTCATTTGCGAAATGAATCAAAAAAAAAACATGGCGGACATTTCTTATTTTTTTGTGAATAAAATCAATATTTTGAGTTAGTTTCTGCATAAAAATGCATTTTGATTACATTTTTAGTGAGAAATATATATTTTACTTTCATAATATTCACTCAGTGAATGTACATAATCACTCGTTTGTCCGTTGTTGCGAAGTCTTTTTCAAACCTCGCCAGAATAAAGGCTGATTTATGGTTTCGCGTTACACCAACGCAGAGCCTACAGCGTAGGTTACGCGGCGACGCGCGCCGTACGCCGTATCCTACGCTAGGCTCTGCGTCGATTTAGCGCGGAACCATAAATTAGCTCCGGAGCCGGCAGGCAGACATCCTGAAATTTTCTGAGCAAATTTCTTAACAGGCGTAGCTACAACTGTTAGATTTCATCTATTAAACCAACATTTATCTTCCTAAATGATTTATTTCAGCCAGCTGTAATTCTCCACAGAGCTGCAGGTTTCTCCCCGGGACGACGGCAGGTTGACCTGGCGATCTGAGCTGCTGCTGCACCCCCGGACCGGCGGCTCTTCTCCGAAAACATTGCAGCAAATTGAAACACAGACTGCGCAGAACGTACATGCTAGTCGGCCGTTGGGTGTCGTCTTTGCGGTGTGTCTAGTGCTTCTTTTTGAGCCCGACCCAGCCCGACACAGGCAACGCGAGGCGACACAGCAGTCGGCCGACAGCGGGCGACGTCGGGTTGGTGTGTCCTCGGCTTTAGTTAAGCTGGCTTGTAAGGAAAGGAATCGGTGAGTTCCATCAGAGCAGCCGCAGCCGCACCAGAATCAGTACGTTGAACATGGGTGATAATAAGTGACTTAAACTGGTTTTACTCCACTTCTAGCCTCATTCGGCCCTGTTTGGCCACATTTGGGAGATGGTCAGTACTGCTGCCCCACAAGATCGTTGGCAGTTCAAATATTGATCCCTGTGCGGAGTTTGCATGTGTAATCCCACAGTCCAAAGACATGCATGTATAGACTGCTGATTCTAAACAAATAACTCTTTTTGCTAAAGATTATAACGGGCTCTATACACTTAGTTTTAACAGTCAGCGCTGTGCATATTGTTTTCAGACATCAGATCTTGACAAGCTGGTGTTTTTCCTGCTTCTGGTCAGGAAAAACATATTTCCTGATCTATCAAACCGAAATTATGCATTTCATTCCCAGATCTCCTTAAACTGTCCCCTCGCTCCAAATACTTTTTAAGCTGTTGTAATAAATGAATGAATTTGAGACACGAACATCCAGTGGATAGATGTCATCATGGGACACGTAACAGTTTGTGATGTATTTTGAGACATGTGGTTGCAGTTCATGCATGCCTCTAAAACGACCATAAATATACCTTTGTCTTTGCAAGCTCTCAGGGACCAGATGCAATCATTTGGAGGACCAGATTTGGGGAAAAGGCTTCAAGTTGGATGAATGTGCCATGAACCATGGGGAGATGTCTAAAACATGCAAAAATAGAAGCTGAATCTTACCAGGGAGGCTTCTGGGTCATCAGAAATGCCCACTTGATGGTTTGGGACATATTCACATACAGCACCCTAGCATCACATTACCATCACCTGCTTGAAAAGGTTGACAGTTCTGTGCAGTCTGAGTAATGTTGACCCCTGACATTTGAGCACACTTTGCACACTTTGATATGACCCACTTTGAAATACAATTCAGCTTGTTGGTGGCTTTTCAATCGTATATTGAGTCAAACACATAAAGGAAGTCCACCCGTCCATTCATCCATCCATCCATCCATCCATAATGGATGGATGTAATCAGCCATAAAACAGGATTTGCCTTGGACACGTTGTCAATCATACGGTGGCCGACAAGGGCCAAACGCACTGCAACGGCCTAATGCGTCTCAGTTAAGCGAAAAGGCTTCAAGTACAGAAACGATTCAAATATCAAATATAAAACAAGAAACCATCTTCAAAAGAAAAACGGTTTTGGATTTTTGCCTGCCCCTTTTGGACTTGTTTGCCTGATCGCCTGTATGCCCAGTTTTGACCCCTGCCTGCCTTTTGACCTGATTAAAGCCTCTTGGACTCTGATTTGCCTGGTGTTGTGCATTTGGGTTCTCTGTCCTGTCTGAGCCGTGACAGTACAATCTGGCCAAAAGAATGAACCCAGCCAGCATGGACCCACCACGTAAGGATGTGGATTTATGGGAGTTTTTTTATGGGCACCAAGTGGTGTTCTACCACCATATGGTGAAGGGGACAGGGACATGCCGCCAGTCCCAGCCTGTTGCTGTTCCCGAGGTGGTCCCGGACCCACCCCAGTCTCTTCCCCCTTTCTGGGGAACACGCCTGGGTCTGGGTGGGCCCAGGAGCCTGCAGGCTCAGGGGAGGCAACGACGACGGCGTCAGCGCCAGCCCCAGCCCCAGCCCCAGCTTGCTCCAGCTCCTGCTCCTGCTCCCGTTCTGCTCCGGAAGTGGTCCTGGACGCATCGCCCCCGGTTCCGGCTCCGGCGGTGGTCCGGGGGGCCCCAGCCTCAGCTCCAGCCACAGCCCCCAGCCATAGCCCCAGCCTCAGCCCCGGCCTCGGCTCCGGCCTCGGCTCCGGCCTCGGCTCCAGCCTCGGCTCCGGCCTCGGCTCCGGCCTCGGCTCCAGCCTCGGCCTCAGCCTCAGCTCCAACTCCGGCCCCCGTTCCTGCGCCGGTGATGGCCCCGGGCTCCCCCGCAGCCAGCGCCACGGACCCGGGCTCCCCCGCAGCCAGCGCCACGGACCCGGGCTCCCCCGCAGCCAGCGCCATGGATCCGGGCTCCCCCCTCAGGCAGCTCCGAGGACCCGGGTCTTCCCGAACCAGCTCTGGGGATCCTCTGTCCCCCCAAAGCCGGCTCCCCGCTTCCTGTCAGCCCCGACTCCGACTCCCCGCCTCCTGTCAGCCCCGACTCCGGCTCCGGAAACCAATACGCTACTGCCTCCTAACGCTCGTTGGCGTTACCAGAGATCGCAGAAGGTAGTGTTGCACTCTCACATCGTACATCCAGTTGAGATCCGTATGCACTAAAGTACTTTTGTCAGTAGCGTATGGTGCGAGACCTCTGAATAGTTTCAGAGTTTTGATGTGAGATGTGCTGTATGGTGTATCAAGGTCACTGGGTACCCCTTATGCGTGCAGTCGGATTGTGGAGGATCCGGTGTCTTCGTATGTGGCTAGTGGATGCACTGTGAGAGGACAGTTGTGAGTTTTGGAAGGGGAGAGGAAGGGGGGGTTGGGTTGATAGTTCAGAGAGGAGAGGTGAGGGGGTTTTTTTTGGAGCGGTTTTTAGGTTTTTAGGTTTTTTTGGAGCAGTTTTTTTTTGGTTAGGGTTAGGGTTAACCCTAACCCTAACCCTAGGGCCTTTTGACCTGATTAAAGCCTCTTGGACTGATCTGCCTTGTGTTGTGCATTTGGGTTCTCTGTCCTGTCTGAGCCATGACAGACTGTAACGTTAAAATATAATAAAGAAACGTCTCGTAATGTGCAGCGTTGTACAGTGATATAAACCACATTATATCACATTACCGTTCCCGCTGTATTTTTAAACCACGGATGTAAACACTGTGGTTCAGTCAGCTGTTCAGTCTCTCTCTACATCCCGTGTGTCTGTCCATTGAGCTGTTACGCTGAGACCGCCCCCTGCAGGTTTGGTAACCGGTTATGAAGCGTTTTTCTTTTGAACTTGGTTTCTTGTTCTATATCGTTTTGTGCTTTGCATCGTTTTTCTCTATTTGCAGCACGTTTGATGATGCTGCATTTGTCTTTGTTTTTTGCAGCACGTTTTTTATAGAAAAGGCATAGAAATATCAGACATTGCCCCCCTGTAAGCATAGTTAATGTACCGGTACTTTAACCTTTTAAGAAAGCAATGGCCACGGGGTTGAGGAAGTATATTCTAAAGAGAGAGTAATATGAATCCGTCTAATTGGCCATAGTGATTCAAAAAAAAACCAGGCAAACAAAAGAAAACCACGGGGATAAAAGAGACACGCATAAGTGTTGACAGATTTCCGCTGAAACTTGTCCAGAGTGAGCAAGCAAGACCCGAGCAACAGAAGAGTTTGCACTGAGCAACCGTTACTCAAAACAATGTGAAATGTCTTCTTTAAAAAAAACAAAAGGGAGGAAATAAACATTAAATGACTAAAGTATAAAATATGTCTAATTTTACAGTAATAATTTGGGGAAATCTTTGTCCCCTTTGTTTTGAGTCCTGTTACCATGTTGGTAACATTAAATTGACTCATTTCCTTTTAATCTTTCTCAGCAAATCATTGAATCCAGCTGCCAATCAGTGGGCCTTGCCGGACAGAACCTCTGAAAACTCAGAAAGAGGGGAAGAGTATGAACCTTCCAGAGGTTTCTTCCTTCCAACCATTGTGAAAAGTGTCAGTTGTTTCCATGAAATGCAATGTCTGAAAAGAAAAACACGTTTAGATGAACTATTGCACACCTGCGTGCTCTCATTCCTGCAGCTGGAAGTATATTAGCAGCAGGTTTTGCAGATTTTCAGTGTCTCTGAGAAGAGTTCTGGCTCCAGAAGTGGTCTGGCCCTTCTGGCTCTGAATGGGAATCCTGTGGCCTTGTGCCTAGGGTTAAGCCGAGGAAGTGGTCGGCCTCGCTAAAATGTTCGCAACCTGGATCATTCGGAGAACCGAAAAAAATACTTTCTCGCACATGCTTGGGTCTTCTTGCGTGCACAGTGTACGCGGGGAGAGAAAAGGAAAAAGAGCACACATCCAACAGCCGCTCCTCCGTCCTGGAGCATCGGATATTGGATTAGTATGTTAATCTCCCTCTCGTTCTTTTCTCACGTCCTTCTTTCCTGGGTCTGTCAGTGTGCGTGTGAGTGTGTGTGAATGTCAGTGTGTGTGTGTGTGTGTGTGTGTGCATGACTATGTTCTCACAATTCTGATATTTCTATACACATTTTTAGGAGTTTTCCAGCTAATAAGTTATATTTTATCACACCAATCCATTGGTGGATAAGTAAAGCTACTGAAAAATGCTTTAATGCAGGATTAACTGGCATTTTATGTTGGGGGGAGGAGGGGGACTTGTCTTGTCCCTAAAAGGTTTCCAATTAAAGTTCACAATTTTTTTCATTTTCTCTTTACAATGTGTACAGCTCATTCAGGTTGTTTATTTGTTTGGGACTTTCAGTCCAGTTTAAATATGTTCTTACCATCTACAGATACACGATAACAGTGAGAGAAAAAACGTGTACTGTCACTGCGTCAACCTTTATTTTATTCACTTATAAACCAGAGATGTCAAATTCTTTTGACTCAACTTTATTTCTGCTAGAAATGCTAGAAATTTCAATAACGATTAATAAAGTCCATCTATCTGTCATTATTGAGAAAAAGGATGAGTGATTTAGTTCACACAGTCTGAGAATGCTTACGATAAAAGATCATAACTGATCACAGCATTTTTAATTAGGGCCCGAGCACTTACAGTGCGAAGGCCCTATTGTATCTGTAGGAATTTTTCTTTCTTTCTTTCTTTCTTTCTTTCTTTCTTTCTTTCTTTCTTTCTTTCTTTCTTTCTTTCTTTCTTTCTTTCTTTCTTTCTTTCTTTCTTTCTTTCTTTCTTTCTTTCTTTCTTTCTTTCTTTCTTTCTTTCTTTCTTTCTTTCTTTCTTTCTTCTGACGAAAGGAGGGCCTTTTTTCGCCCTAAACGTGCCCCAAAAGTCACCAAATTTTTCACCAAGCCAGGCCTGGCGAAAAATTGGCTATTTAATGGTTTGCATTAATGGGCGTGGCCTAATGGCTCAACAGCGCCCCCTAGAAAACTTTGTCCCTCAAGCCCCACAATACGGTTTGACGTACATGCACGAAAATCAGTACACACCTGTATCATGTCGCAACTTAAAGAAAAGTATCTTGGCGCCATGGCCGAAACCGAACAGGAAGTCGGCCATTTTGAATTAATTGTGTAATTTTGGCGCAATTTATGCCATTTCTTCAGCTGTTAATACAGCCTGAACCGTAATGTGCACCCAGGTGCGTCTCCATCCTACGACGACCCGCGTTACTTTTCTCAGTCAAAAGCGTTATGGCGATGATAGACGCCAAAAAGCGCGCCCCCCCCGTCATCTGATTGGTCCATATCTGATAGTTCCTACTTTCTGCTATAACTTTTCAATGGTTTGATATAAAGACTCGTGGGTGGTGTCATCTGACTCCGTATTGAGTCCTTGACCTTCATTGGCCTGAATTAGCCCCGCCCCTTCCTCTGATTGGTTGTCCCTATTTTCTGCTATAACGTTTTTTATTTTTTTATTTAACCAGGTAAGTCAGTTGAGAACAGTTTCTCTCAAGACTCAAGCACATGCAACCACAGAGAAAAAAAACAATCAAACACCATATATAAAAAACACAGAACACAAAAATAAAATATGAGTAAAAAGTGGTAGCGCTGGTCCGGAAGAGTTACAAACATGAGCAATGATCAGAGATCAATGTTGGGAGTGTGTTTGTGAAGGAGGAGAATGAGAATAAGGAACATTAATACAGTATAGCAGTCATTTCCACTAACAGCCAGGTTTGTAAGGTATCTAAATGTATTAAATGTATAATTATTGCGTTATTATGACCTTTTCAATAAAGATCAATAAAGTATCTATCTATCCATCTATCCATCTATTTATCTATCTTTTCCTGTAACCTTCACTCTCATGACTGCAAATACTTTCTTCTTCTTGACACTTGAAACTTGCATTTAAACGCTCATATCCACATGTCTTTAAAATGAAGACATTCTCACCTTCAACCAGATATAAAACTTGAAATGTTAACAAGCAGAGCAGAACAGAGAAAGCTCAGTTTTCCAAGAACTAAACTTGCTGGAGCTTCCACGTTGCGGGTTCCTGTCAGGAAACTATCCTCCAGTGTTTGTAATTTCACGTGTTTTATTGTGCGTAGTAATGAAGGGAAACTCAGTGGGAGATGTGGAGAGTGAGAGAACGACAGAGTTCCAGGGAGAGAAAAGAGAAGGCCGATAGAGATGGAGCACCTGCTCGGTGACTCAGCCCGGACAAAGACACCTCTGTCCCGCGACACAATGGCCTCCGGGACACTGTAACTTTCTGTGTCTGCTGGGACACGCACACGGCACGGCAAACTTCCTATTTCTGCAAGTTTGTTCTATTGACACAAACACACACACACAAAAGTGAGCAGTAATCCCTCAAAATACATTTCTAGCAGTGTAAGAAATGCTTTCACACCCAAGTTTGTGGTGAATCCCACGATTCGTATGAAAAGAGCTATACATCGTTTTTCATAATGAAAGAAACGTGTTTGAGTTTGCAGAGCTGCCGAGGGGTCGGAGTAATCATCTCAGCTTTTCAGAACACTCTTTACCACTTTGACTACTTTTTAAAATCATATTCTAACTTCATTTTTTCAAAAAACGCCTGTTTCAAAAAGGAGAAAGAAATGAAACTTCCAAAAGTTGGCATGCCTAACCCCCCCCACCCCAGGGGGAAAATGGATGCTAAACTTGAGACTGCCATCTCCATGGAAACAGCTCAGCAGTCGCAGAATAAACGTAGGTAACATTTCTCAAATTCTGTAGTTGCCAATACGAGGTCAAAGCCAAACAGAGAAAAGGCTTTAGGACAACAGGGGATCTGCACCGAACCTGCATCAATGTTTTTCTTTCATTTCATTCACGTTCATGTGTGTTAGAGTTCAGTGCAGGTCAACGTTATGTGCTGTTACATAGTTGTCCACTATACAGGACTGTCTCAGAAAATTAGAATATTGTGATAAAGTTCTTTATTTTCTGTAATGCAATTAAAAAAACTAAAATGTCATACATTCTGGATTCATTACAAATCAACCGAAATATTGCAAGCCTTTTATTATTTTAATATTGCTGATCATGGCTTGCAGCTTAAGAAAACTCAAATATCCTATCTCAAAAAATTTGAATATTCTGGGAATCTTAATCTTAAACTGTAAGCCATAATAAGCAATATTAAAATAATAAAAGGCTTGCAATATTTCAGTTGATTTGTAATGAATCCAGAATGTATGACATTTTAGTTTTTTCAATTGCATTACAGAAAATAAAGATCTTTATCACAATATTCTAATTTTCTGAGACAGTCCTGTATGTGCCTTATGAAAACCAACAGCAGCAGACTTTTTCAGCCCTATTGCTCTGCGAGGCAAAGCCTTAATAATATACTTCTTATGCTTTTGTAACCGTTGCAGCAGCTGTAAATCCCTTACTTTCCAAATGGTGAAGCTTTTAAACTCGCTGATTAGCTGCATACAAAAAAGAACAACAACGAAAAGAAGTATCCTGTAGATTTTTCTCTTTTCTTAAAGTTTTTTTTTAATTCCTTCTTTATTTAATTTCTTGTGACGGTTGTACGCCTATTACATACATTCCAAGTGAACCGAAACCTTGTAGTAGCAGAGCTGTGTCACAGTCATTATGGGAGAAGATATATGGGAAAAGAACAGGGTACATAACCTCAGCAACAGTTCAGCGTGATTGAAGTCTGATCCCGGCTACCAATTATGTGGTTGCTATGTTTCCTCTGCTGCTACCCTCGTATCTTCCTTTCACACGCTAAAGAGGTGGAGGATGAGGCGAGAGGAACTGATATTATAAACACATGGACTAAAAAAAAAATACAAAAAATTGTACAGATGAAACTTAAAAAAAAAAAAAAAAAGGAAATGCTTTCCTTGTGAATTTACAAAATAGTCACAGAAATTGAGTGTAAGTGGTACTTTGAAGAGTTTTAAAGAGTGCAATGTTTCCGTGCACAACCTTGGAGCTCATTAAGCTGACTTCCTCTGGAATTGTTGGACTTATTTATCATTTTTTTTCTGTTTTGGGTTGGGGGGGGGGGTGTACAGTATTACAGTATACATATGTGTACAGTGCTGGTTACAGCCAGCAGTTTCTATTTCTTTTCATTTTGTTGATTTTACCTCAGGTTCAGCATCTATAACTTATACGGAATGGGTTGGTGATGGGTTGAAGCAATGTACGAATATAAACCAATTTAAAAAACGGTACAAAAAGGAAGTTGTGGGAAGTTATTTGATTGAGGAGTTATGTTAAGGAAAGATTGTGTTTGTTAGCTGGTTAGGTGCAAAGACTCAACCAATGGGAAAATCTGTAGCCTATTAGGTAAACTAGCAGCTATTTATTATTAATATTTATGTTTAATTTATAATAGAAGTAACAAAGGGGCAGGGTTAAATAACTTTTACTTCTACCTGCTCCTTTTCGGACACTGTTTTTCTTTTTTCCCTGTTTGTATTACATTTTTGTTGTTGTTGCTTTTTTTCTATATGTTTTGAATTTGTTTTAAAATTTTATATTTTTTTCCCCTTATGTGTTCGAAATAAACAATTCAATCAATCAATCAATCAATATTTAGGTGGCTCATTCACTAATATAGGTAAAACTAAAAATGATAGATTTTGTTAAATATTAATAAACTATTAATTTATATGTCGGTTTGTTGGGAATAAATAGTAAAAAGGAAGCCACATAGCGAGATACACCAATAAAAGAGATCTTACAAATACGTGTACTTTGATTGCAGCTATTACTTATAGTTTTGTTGAGCTTATGCAAGCTTATATAACGTTTCTGTGGAGAGTTGCATTGATTCTTCTTCTTGCCTGGACCGATGAGAGTCAAACCTCTGCTGAAAGTCTTCTCCAGCATCTCCAAGAGCTTCAGTGTGGTCAACGCTGGGACTCTGTGGCCGACAATCCATATATAATAATGTGATGATAGGGAGTTTTTCTTGCCACTGTTTGGCTTAAGGTTTTTCTCCCACTAGGGGAGTTTTTACCTGCCACTGTTTATGTAATAACTGCTTGGGGTTTATGTTCAGGATCTCTGTAAAGCGTCTAGAGACAACTTTTGTTGTATTAGACGCTATACAAATAAAATTGAATTGAATTGAATTGAATTGAATTGAATTGAATTGAATTGAATTGAATTGAATTGAACTGAATTGATGTCTCATGCGAGGCCAGTTCTTTTGTACAGCACATTTCAGCAACAAAGTAATTCAAGGTGATTTACATAATAAAAATATGAAAAGTGAAGAGGGAAAAAAATGCCCCCGAAACCACTCAGTAAAACCCCAGGACTGTCGTCTAGGAATATTCCTGCGCCAGAGAAGAAAATGAATATACCGATGGAAAAATAATGTAATTTGCTTTATCAAGCAGGTTTTTATTAATTTGTTTCTTTTTCACTTTTCTGAAACTGAAGTAACCCCAGATCCTGGCTCGCATGTGTAAGCACGCGGTTTGGTGGGAGCATCAGTTCATCACTAGGTCTTCTTACGTGGATGTTTCCGTCTCTAAACCAGTAAACCTGGACTCGTGAGGAAACGTGACTTCTGCAGAGTCATTATCAGCCTTAGTAAGCTTTTTATTGGCCTCTATTTTCAGTAGCTTTCTTTTCGCAACACAGATGACTAGTCCCAATATCCTGAGTATTCTGCACATGATATGTATGGATAGAATGTTTATTTTACTTTTATGCACCGCAAGTTCCACTGAGGGTTTTCTTTTATATTTCACCAAAACACAAAAGTGACCTCTGATCACAATCGCTCAAAATTTCTTTTCCAACCACATTTCTACCTCGAAGATTATGGTTTACCACCATCCTTCCAGATTTTAATAATGCGTTGGGAAGTTCTTAACAGGATACGTCTTCCAACATGATTGTTTAAGAATGTAAAGCTGCTCACTGGGCTGAGTAACTTATCACCAGTTGAATGAATCCCTGCCCGAGCCCCTTACCTTAGTTGCTTTGCAAAATCCTGGCGGTAAATAAATAAAGGAACTCCGTTGTCCACAAATCTCCATTTAGGTCTTCATTTTTTAGTAATAGCATATTCAGTGTTGGCTGGGGCTTAGTCATACCACACAATCTTCCTCTATCTTTAATGAATCGCCATTTGTTTGACACAAAGAACCACAGACTTGCAGAATGAATATTTGACATTTTGGATTCCTCGGCGAGCCATGGTTAGCCCTGAAAACCACTGCTCCCCATCCAAGCTCCGAAATGATTGCATTTCTCCCTAATGCAGCATTTAATCTTAGCTTTTGCTCGGTGGTGATTCAGGCTGAAAGAAGGTCCGTATAAAGTTGAACAGTAATATCTCTTTGTCTTTGCCAGAGCAGCAACATGCTGGAGTGGGCTTTTAATTATGGTGGCCAATTATTTTTATATCCAAATTACAAGAGTGCAGTGGTAATTTTAGCTCATTTTACATACTGTGCCTCAAATCCACTGTGGTAAAATTCAGCAAGTTAAAGAATTTGTTTGGATATTTTTGGGGATGTTATTTACTTAAATTTGTGAATAAATTGTTGCCGGGACTAGGTAACATTTAGATTAATTTATAGGATTGTGTATCCACAATGTCAAAATAGAATAAATTGACACATTTATTCTGGAGACATTTGCAGTACATCTTTTTGAAAAATGCTCCCAGTCTTTCCTCCTGTAATTCCACTCAGCCAGGTTGTTAAGTGAGTGCACGGCTACGTATATCTCTATTTGACCTTAATGTCTGCTCAGTCTGCCAGACAGCCCACCGACGGATGCCATTTTAATGTTTACCACACTTTTATGACAATGTTTTATTCATTTGTTGACTCAGTTCTTAGTTTTTCCTTTATTTAGAGGTTTTGGGTTACTGTCCATCATCAATAGGAACAGAATGCAGAGAATCGGGAAGGAGTCCAGCAAAATATCTGCAAAAACACTGTCTGACCTTTCTCACCTTTATGATACGAGCTCCTCCAGCAAAACCCAGACTCTGCTGCCCCTTCTCCACGCTCCCGTCAGGTCAAACACTTGCACAGTCAAAATGTTGAACTGATAGACTGAGAACATGATTTGCTCCTGCTGCTTATAAGTTTCCCATCAAGTCAATTGGAGGTGGATTAAAAACACAAGCAAAACCCAGAATTTGTGACAAAGTTACTACTTTGGTGTTGGGGTTGGTGTTTCCGTTGAGCGTTTTTCTTATTATGAGCATAACTCTTCTAGTTCTCTCTCCGTTTCTTGTCCTGCAAGGCTTTATTCAAATCAAAGAAAAGGAAGATCTTAACTTCGAAGAAGATGATCGAAGACATCTTTAGTTTTTACACAAATTATTGTGACTGCCGCTATCTCTGCTGCAAACATAGTCAACAGAAGATAAAGGCAAATGATTATTCAAAGGCAAAGCCCTTATGTGATGCAGTAATGCATTATAATTAACTACATCGTGCTATTGAGGCCAAAAACAGCTGGACATTAAATTGTAAGCATTGCCAGAGACGTGCCTGTTACAATTTGCAATAAAATGGATTATCAACATGTCTGAAAACTTACCTCATGAAAGTGTAAAAAGATTTCTGCAATATCTGGCAGATTTTCTGAATTGGAAGCATTTCCATTGCAGCTTTTGCACATATCGAGGGCTAATGGAAATGTGACTAGTCTGAATATTTAAAGTGTGAAAAGTCATCACCCTGGTGTTTGATATGTGTCACGATGTCAGGAAAACGTAGTACCCAAATGCAGGAGACGGAGGTGGCGGGAGCTCTAAACCAAATATTTTTAATTAACAAAAGCGCTGCATCAGCAGGAAACTAAAGAATAAACAAAAAGCACAAACTAGACGGAACCAGGAACAAACCATAATCGCAGTGCAAACATTAGAAACAAAACAGTCAGGAACAAACCAGTAACCATGGCAAGGAACAGTACGGATCAACAGGGAGGAAGGGAACGACAGGACAGGATACACTAATAGAGCTTGATGAGACCAAGGTGCAAACAATCAGGGCCGATGGAACAAGGGAAGTCACAACAGAACTACAACACAAGGACACGGGCTTTCAAAATAAAACAGGAACAAACAAGCCAAAAAGCGTGACAGTATGATGCTGTTCGCCACACTAAACAAGGACCAGAGGAAGCAAAGGAGAGAGTTGTCTGAGGAGATCAGGAAGGAAATAGACACGTTAAAGGTAAAGCCCAGATGACTCCGAGCAGCTTCATGTTGCTGTGACTACAGTTGCAAATTTCATTCAGATGTTTCGGGTCCCTGGAACTGTATCAAGTCAATTCAAGTCACATCAGATCTATTCAATTCAATTCAATTCAATTTTATTTATATAGCGTCTAATACAACAGAGTTGTCTCTAGACGCTTTACAGAGACCCATACCCAGAACATGACCCCCGAGCAGTTATTACATAAACAATGGCAGGTAAAAACTCCCCTAGTGGGAGAAAAACCTTAATCTATGCTTACAGACACAAAAATGAAGCATTCAAAAACAAAAGAGGACTCCAGTGAAACGTGGAGGAGACTCTGTTCTGGGCTGTTTTGCTGAGTCTGACACAGCGTGTCCTGAATCTGTTGCAGGTACACTGAATCTTAAGACTACCAAGGCACTCTGGAGTGAAATGTGCTGCCCAGCGTCAGATAGCTCGGTCTCTGTTGCAGGTCATGAGTTCTGCAACGGGATAATGACCCAGAAATATGCAGCTAGAAACACCCACGAACGGCTAAGAGCAGAACATTGGATTTCTCTGAAATGGTCTTTTATCAGGCCTGATCTAGACATCCTGTTGAACGTCTACACAAAAAACTGAAACATTCAGTCTGGACAAGAAACTCAAGTTAAATTTAAGCTGCAAGCAGCGATGAACGGGCCCTCGCACGTGCAATATTTCACCAATAAAGGTCAAGGACTCAAAACCGAGTCCGATGACACCACCCACGAGTCTTTATGTCAAACCATTCAAAAGTTATGGCAGAAAGTAGGAACTATCAAATATGGACCAATCAGATGAAGGCGCTTTTTGGCATCTATCGTCGCCACAGTAACACGTTTGACTGAGAAAAGTAATGTGCATCGTTGCAGGATGGAGACGCACATTTTGATGTATAACACACCTGGGTGCACATTGCGGTTCGGGCGAAGAAGTGGCCGAAGAAATGGTATAAATTGCGTCAAAATTAATTCAATTCAATTTTACCGCAGGCCAGCACCCAGCTCCCAAAGTTCCGGCCTGCAAACATGCACAAAAGAGAAAAAAGGGGGCCAGCACAAGAAACTACACGATTGATTGAAAATGGCCGACTTCCTGTTCAGTTTCGGCCATGGTGCCAAGAGACTTTTCTTTAAGTTGTGACATGATACAGGTGTGTAGCGATTTTCGTGCATGTACGTCAAACCGTATTGTGGGGCTGGAGGCACAAAGTTTTCTAGGGGGCGCTGTTGAGCCATTAGGCCACGCCCATTAATGCAAACCATGAAATATCAAATTTTTCACCAGGCCTGACTTGGTGCAAAATTTGTTGACTTTGAATTTGTTGACCCTTTTTTCACCCAAGGGGAATTTCGTCAGAAAAATGAAAACGAGAAAAAAAAAAAAAGAATTCCTACAGATACAATAGGGCCCTAGCACTGTCAGTGCTCGGGCCCTAAAAAGTATCACACAAACTACTCTTGAGCCAAAAAAAATGACTCCAGAGGAAAAAGGAACAACTCTTGATAACTTTTAACCAGATAACTTGATTCATGTTGTTGTTATTTCTGTTTTTATATTTTAAAAACCTGCACGTCAAAACAGTTGTTAGACTTTAAATGAACATAGTTCATGGCCAGTGACAGAAGTGTTCCAGGTGCTAACTTCAAGTTCTAACTACTTAGTAAACACTTGTTAAATTCAACAGAGCTTGGTGCCAGATGTAAATCAGAACATCACACTTTTCATCCTTTGATTAATTTCAAGCAAGTATTGTTGAACACATTTTAATTCACAGAATCCCTGAATTTGCTCTACTTGCACTGTAAAGATTGGATTTTTGTATTCTATTAAGTTTCTACGCAGGTGAAACAATCAAGATGAATCCACTTCTTGTAGAAAAAGTTTCAGTCACTTGTCTGTACGTTTCTGATCCTTAGCATCTAGCACGAGTAATCACATTATTTCTATTGTTATGATAGAATAAAATTGTTAAAAAAATTGCATAAAGTTTGTTGACAATGTAAAATAAGTCAAATTCTTAATTTAAAAAACTGCACTGCAAAAACTCAAAATCCTAACAAGAATATTTGTCTTTTTTCTAGTTAAAATGTCTCATTTTTAGTCAAAAAAATCTCATTACACTTAAAACAAGACTCATCACTGGAAAAAACAACAATTTTCACCTGTTTCAAGTAGATTTTCACTTAAAATAAGTAGAAAAATCTGCCAGTGGAACAAGATTTTTTTGCTTGTAATGAGAAGATAAATCTTGTCCCACTGGCAGATTTTTCTACTTATTTCAAGTGAAAATCTACTCGAAACAGGTGAAAATTGTCAAATAACAAGTTATTTTTCTGGTAATGACTCTTGTTTTAACTGTAATGAGATTCTTTGACTAAAAATGAAACATTTTAACTAGAAATAAGACAAATATTCCTGGTAAGATTTTGAGTTTTTGCAGTGTGTCTTAGAGTGTGTGTGTTTCTAATCCGCCCTGTGGACACGTGTCATGTAAGCACTGGAATATGGGCATTAAAATGTTCATTGAATTTCTTTTTGGAGCCTCTGATTCTGTGGCAGAAGGAGACCTTTACCCTCCACACAGGAAACCTCGGGGCAGCAAATCCAGCTCCACGGGCCTATAGGAGGGTCGGCTCGTAATATCGCTGCTTAATGGGGAAAGAAATGGCAGTGGTTACCCACTTGGTCCAAGTCCTCTTCCAGTCTCTCTGCGTGCACATGCCTGAATGCTTGTGTGGGTATGTTTGTAACAAGGCTGTGCACAAATTAACGTTTTTCTGTGCATGTGTACGACTTTGTGTAGGGGCAAATGAATGTGATTGTGTTTATTTGCTGGCTGTGTGTAGGATACAGGAAGCCTTGGGGGCTCGGGCTCTCGCTGTTTGTTAGGGAGTGAGGAGGAGGAGGAAGAGAGTGTGTGTGTGTGTGTGTGTGTGTGTGTGTGTGTGTGTGTGTGTGTGTGTGTGTGTGTGTGTGTGTGTGTGTGTGTGTGTGTGTGTGTGTGTGTGTGTGAGACAGCGAGCGATGGAGGCAGTGGAAGTTATAGCCGTCTCTGCTGTCTGTAACTGCTGGGCATGGAGTCTCGGTGGAGCCAGAGCACAGACACACACACACACACACACACACACACACACACACACACACACACACACACACACACACACACACACATACTCACACAGTTACAAATGGTAACACTTTATTTGAAACATGTAGCAGTGATTTACAGCTGCATAATGATCCACTAAGAGCATGAGCTGATTCATCCCTTATGTCAACTCTTACAAAGTTTGTTCGCGTTACATCTTCCTTGTAAATGACATGAAACTGGAACACTGTACTGGTTTAACGGTTCCACAGTAGTGTCAGAATTAACCACCTTTCTGAAAGAGGATGCTACTAATTTCATAATCAACATAAAAGAACAAATTCAGGCTTTTACTCTGCTTGACTCTCACTCAGAATAAAAATCAGATTCTGAGAACATATAAAATGTTAGAACTTTTTAGGTTTGTTGAAAAATTTATTTTTTAATTTGTTGTCAGAAATATTTCTTCCGATATAGCCAACAAAAAAACTGGGAAATGTTTTAATTAAAGATCCTTCAAAAGGAGATATTTATCATTTTGTCAAATTTAAAAACAAGCTTATGCATTAACATAAAGTCAGTATGGCCCTCTGTCCTTAATTGCACTTTAAAATTTGACAAAATATGAAGAATATAGGTGCAAACACTTATAGACAATATATTTCGATCCTTTTCCACGAAATGTAAGTGTTTATTTTTATTTTCTGGTTATTTTTAAGCACAAAAGGCTTTTGGTCTGGAAGGAATGTGGTTTGGGTTGAATAATGTAGCAGTCTAAAGTAGTTCTGACACAACTTGCTTATTTCAGTCACAAATACTGGAAAACCTTTTCCAAAAATACATTTGTTGCCTAAAAGGTTTGAAAGTCCGTAGGTTGTCTGTCCACATCGCACTGCTATTTATGTCTTTGATTATTTCAGAAACTCATTACCACGCTTCCTTACATGAAGCAATCCATTTCTCCCACGTGTCTTGTAAAAATAATAACTTCATATTTTAAGTTCAGATTATATTTGACGATGTTTACAACATGTCCACAGTAATGCAGAAGAACGGAGGAAAGGAATGTCTCAGGTTTTTATTTGATCTCACTGTGATGTAAGAGGTCACCGGCTAAAAGAGGGTTCAAATAAACAACAACTTGGATTAAAAAGACAAGCAAACCAAAGATTCTGCAGCAAGGCAGGAGAAGAATAAAGAAATAAAGTTGACTGAAAAGAGAAACAGCTGAAGACACGACAGCTGCAGACATGCCAGGTACATGCTGAATGAAGCATGTAAGGAGCAACAGGTGAGGAGAGCAAGAATGAACTAAACGGAAAGCTCAAGAAATGTAGCCCTTCAAAATAAAACAGGAAGTGGTGCTAACTAATGAGCACAGGCCAAACCAGTTAAAAAATAATGATAATCAAAGAAGGCCTAAGAGCAAAGACAAGACTGAGAGTGCAGAACTGTAGATTTGAAAATAAAAACCTACAGACCCAAACACAACAGTCAAATAGATCAAAGAAATAAACAAGAAAAAACTAATGAGGTCACATTATCACATCTATGTTCATTTTAGTAAGTAACCCCTGCTTCTAAAAAAAAACTAGACTAGACTACTAGACTAAAAAGAAAAAATTAAATAAAAAAAAATAAATGAATAAATAAATAAATAAATAAATAAATAAATAGATAGATAAAGAAATAAAAAATAAAAAAAATAAAAAATAAACACCCCACATAATAAAAAGCCTACAAAAGTACAGACCAAAGGTTTGGACACACTTCCCCATTTTTGAATAAGAATGTGTTCAAACTTTTGGTCTGTATTATATATATATATATATATATATATATATATATATATATATATATATATATATATATATATACTTGTGCACAGGAAGCCCCATTTTCAGTATTCAAAATTCAAATGGCTTTTTTTGTTCTGTTTTCTGCGGTTGAAATTGTTGGTTTCATTTCTGTCTTTAAATTTATTCAAACAAATAAAAGTATAAATCTCTCTGGCATAGTTGAGGCCGGGGAGCGATTTAAGGAACGCACACAACAGAAGAAATGCTGCTGGCTGTGGATTGATCATCGGAATAACTGGTCAGCGTCTTGAAGGCAATTATCAGAATGTGATGTAGTAGTGGGCTTTAAAGAAATGAAAATAAAGAAGAATGTAATGTTCTGCATGAGCAGAATCTGTTAAATGATCTGTTCAACAGTCTCCCAGAAAACTTTGAAAATAACAAATCTTTTAACAAATAAAATTTTGCATTGCTTCTTTTGCGTCACCACCTCTCTCTCTCTCTCTCTCTCGCTCTCCTTTCCTCTCTCTCTGTTTTGTCCTCCTGAGGTTTTGCTGCAGTTTCCTTAAGTAATTTGACAGTTTCACCACATCCACTTTGGTTTCTGGCTGGTGTGTTGGCCAGGAGCGCCAGCAGAGCTTTTTGTGGAGCCTACTTCTTCTCCTACCCCCTGCTACAGCTCCAGCGTGCGGTTTCATCTCAGATAGCCTCCAAAGCATGTGGCCCACATCCCAGTGGGAAAGAAGCTCTGAAACGCAAGTAGAGGGCGGAAAGAACAGAAAGGAGAGCAAAAAAGAGACAACAAAAGTCTGAGGACAGAATGAGAACATTGAAGGGAGAGAAAGATGACCACAGGACATTTGTTTCTCCAAACAAACAGGCAGTAAAGTCAAAGCACCACTCTCTCTTCCAGGTCAGCCTCTATCTCTTCGCTTCTGGAGACCACAACATAAACTGCATACAGGCAAAGATTCTGACCCCAAGGAAGAAACATTTCATTTAGCAATTTGTCCTTGTGTTCCCTGACCTCCAGTAACCCAACCTAACCCTGTTCTTTATGATTCAGTGCTGGAGCGGAGATAGAAAAATGCCTCTCTGCAACTCCCACTTGATGAGTTGCTTTGTGAAATGTTGTTTTATCTCGCTGGAATGCTGATCAACCCGAAACCCAACACGAAGAGAAATTAGGACACTGTGTAAGACAGCTCAGCGATGTGATTGGGTGTTTTAGAGGGAGAGCTGGGCACAGGCTGACCAATCTGTGAAAACTATATCACAAATTGTGAAATGATTTCAGAATAGCATTCCTCTGCTTCAAATTGTGAAGACTTTGATAATTAATATCTCCTCATCTACGGTGCATCATATCATCAAAAGTAAAGAAGTATCTGAAGAAATCTCCGGTGCATGGGACAATGCTGAACATTAATATTACATGTGCAAGTGAGAAAAGCAGTTAGAAAGGTGTTGTCTCTTGGTCATTAAGTAAGTAAGTAAGTAAAGTTTATTTCTATAGCACCTTTTACAGACAACGGAATTTCACAAGGTGCTTCACAAAAGATAAAACAATACAATAAAAGTAAAAAAAACAATAAAAACAAGACGATACAGATAAAAAAACTCCTAAAATAAAAGTACATAAAATCAACATGAAGGTCATAAATAAAACAACCCTCTCACTACTGACTAGGCGTTACACGGAGAACTCAGTCAGTCAGGTCTGAATGTGATCAGGTTCCTTTCAAAGTGAGTTCAAGTTCACAAGTCCATTGTTCATAAGTCACAACTGTGTTTACATGAGTGGATAACAGAAAAATAGACGTGCAATAATGACCTTGACTAATGTTGCTGCAGCCTCCTGGACCGCCTGCCAAGGACACAATTTGCCAACTGATGATAACAGTAGGGATGGGCGGTATGGACTAAAAAATGTATCACGATCATTTCTGGCATTTATCCCAATAACGATAAAAATGATGATAAAAAAAATACCAATTCAACTCCACCTTTTTAACTATAAATCTATCACCACATTCAGTCTTTGGAGCCCCCAAAACACTGCTCTAAAAGATACTAAATACTACTAAACTACACCAATTAAATTGAATTAATAAAAACCAATTAAATGAGTTACACCTGTACTGCAAAACTGGAATGACTTTCTTTCTTTCTTTCTTTCTTTCTTTCTTTCTTTCTTTCTTTCTTTCTTTCTTTCTTTCTTTCTTTCTTTCTTTCTTTCTTTCTTTCTTTCTTTCTTTCTTTCTTTCTTTCTTTCTTTCTTTCTTTCTTTCTTTCTTTCTTTCTTTCTTTCTTTCTTTCTGTGAATGTTCCCAGCATCTCCACTGTCCGTTGCGGAATTCCCTCTTCCTCACAATGATCCCATCACTTGAATCTCCAATGGAGCTTTCCCAGATTCCCCCCATGGCTGGAGACCTCCAGCACACTCCACCTCCGTTGGCAGTCGCACATGGCTCCGTAGTCGCGTTCCCATTGCCTGCAGCATCTTTAGACTTTGACAAATGATTGCGATTGCTTCTACTGCTGTTGATAAAATAGTCAGATGATGAAGGCCGCGATGGTTCATATGATTATTCAGAGGTATTAATGAGTATTAATGAGGCCATTACTTTAGATTGACATCCATCACATCCAGTGCTGCCATTCACTTGTGAATAAGTGGCTCATCGAATCGCCTGAAAAAACCACCTCCAGGAAGCAAAAAAAAGAGGTTAATTTGATCTTTGTGAGATTTTTGCATTCGTGCCGTTTCCATTACAGGATTTCTTTTTTTGATATTTGGTTTTGTGCAATTCTAGTGGTGATGGAAACGGGCCCGGTGACACGTTGCAAAACTGTGATGGGTGTTTGAGTTATTCAAACATGCTGACACGTACTGTAACCGCTGACTGCTCACTCATTTCTGCCAAATCAGGCTCCAGATCTCGGTAGAAAAGCGGCAGCAACTTTCATTATGTCATCATTAGTTATCATAACATTTACCAGCAAAAATCTCTGAACTATCAAAGCACCCGACTTCCTGAATCTGTGAATGACATCATCTAGCGTACATGCTGAAACCTTTGCAACAGTCAATTAAAAAAAAGTTAATTTTAAATTGTTACGGAGTGTTAAGCCCCTCCCCCAGCCGTGACTCCGCCTCTCTTGGACGCCTGAACGCTCTTAAATCACGCTGCCGACCTGTTTCCAATTAACCTCGACAACTGTTAAAACCAAGTGTTTCCCTTTTTATTTAACACAGCTTTTTCATGACTCTGTTTCCCCTATCCCTGCTTTTCTGAGACATGTTGTTTTTTTATCCGACTCCTGCACGGCGCCCGTGCTTCTTTGGAGACTTGTAAGAGGTCACGCAAACGTGTGCACGTCTGCTGTTACGACTGACCCAGACTCCAGGGCCAGAGAGAGAGAGCAAGGGAGAGACAGAAAGAAAGAGAGGAAGAAGCAAATGGGGCAGAGGGAGGGGTTGCAGCGCACAATTTACACCAGGAAGTAATTACACAAATTCTAAGCCAGGCCTTCCAGTTTACAGTCCAGCCATAAACCCACTGTGATGTCTGGCTTGCAATAAACATTATTTATTTCTTTGTTAATTAATGCTTCCACGGATAGTCCCACCCCTTTTTTCTTGTGTTATTTATTTTATTTTTTCCCCAGAAAGAAAGAGAGTTGAACAAAAGCCCCACTGACTGGGAGGAACGACATTGGCCTCCAGTTGAAAAGCACGCCAACACAAAGGGGCTATGCTAATGTCATTATTTTTTATGAAACAAACATGCAGCCTTGATGTGGCTTTTGTTACATGTGGTCCAAAATGTTTTGTGCTGCTGGAATGAAAAGCAGAGGATTCGTAGCGGGTAATAAACGGATTTAAGGGGCTTTGCTGACCAGCGTCTTGTCGTCGGTGGATATTCAAACAAATTCTATGTTGGGACAATTAAAATAAATAAATAATAAAAAAACAAGGACTGTAAAACTTTTACATCAGCCCAATTGCCTGAATCACATTATTCCCGTTTCGGCCCGAGACGGCATCCAAACAGTCTAAAAATACATCTTTTTCTTTATATTTCCCCACAAAGTGAAAGTAACAAGTAGGCGTGTATAAAATGGTCAACGTGGCGTGTTTGCGCGTGAAATAACAGGGATTGGAACCGGGGTGACGTAAGCCTGCTGTGTGGCAGTAAAGTCAAGAAGACCACTCTCTGTCATTGTTTCCTCATAAAGTATTTACAGCCCCGTTTGCAGGAAAAGATACCGAAATCCAAAAACCTTTTAACTCATTAAAAACGTATCGTCGTGTCGGTCCACATCAATCAAAGCGTTAACCTGAAACCTTTGATTCTGCAACTAACCATGGGCTTTTTAACTCGGCCTCATACTTTGTGTACTCCTCCGTTTCATAACATCCTGGTTGCCCTTTGGAAAACATCTGCGGCCCCAGAGCAGCAAGCAAAGGTTGAAGTGTGCAGAGATCCAGCAGCTTGTTTTCAACTGTCAGGGAGGCAGGATTCCTCCATGACATGTTGTATCCCATCCTAACTGTAACATCCTCCCCAAAGGGTAAATAAAAGCTCACGTGTGTGTGTGTGTGTGTGTGTGTGTGTGTGTGTGTGTGTGTGTGTGTGTGTGTGTGTGTGTGTGTGTGTGTGTGTGTGTGTGTGTGTGTGTGTGTGTGTGTGTGTGCTTGTTTGTGATCAGGAAGGGATATATGATCTTCCCTCCTCACAGGAAAGAGCCTTGGGTGACAAACAATCATGCAAAATAGAAAGTAAACCGTCTTCTAGTTTTAAGATTTTAACACTTAAAAAGCAAAAAAAATGTGAATACTACCTCAGTATCGGAGATGAATGACAACAACGTTTATTTACTGAACAAACGCTCAAGTAAGACACAGAAACAGTGTATTAAAAGCTAAGTACACCTACAGGACTGTCTCAGAAAATTAGAATATTGTGATAAAGTCCTTTATTTTCTGTAATGCAAAAATGTCATACATTCTGGATTCATTACAAATCAACTGAAATATTGCAAGCCTTTTATTATTTTAATATTGCTGATTATAGTTTACAGTTTAAGAAAACTCAAATATCCTATCTCAAAAAATTAGAATATTCTGGGAATCTTAATCTTAAACTGTAAACCATAATCAGCAATATTAAAATAATAAAAGGCTTGCAATATTTCAGTTGATTTGTAATGAATCCAGAATGTATGACGTTTTTGTTTTTTTAATTGCATTACAGAAAATAAAGAACTTTATCACAATATTCTAATTTTCTGAGACAGTCCTGTAAATGATTTGACCTCTCTGAGTATGTTTTCTGTGTCTTTCACATCATTGAGTTGAGATGTTTTTTATGTTCTTTCAGTTTTTAAGCTTGCAGATATTCTTTTATGAAGAGCCCTCTAAACCTCTTAGGCCTTTACTTTTTCATCATTTCGGTTGTAGATTCAACAACGTATTTGGGATCCCTATTGTGATCCGTTTTTAGCCCAGATGGGCAGATTTGATTTTATTTTTTTCTAGCTTTATTTTGATCCATTAGTCAATCAAAACATGCACCACAGTAAAGCTGGATATATAAATAAATGAACTAAAAAAGGTGTAGACTGAAGCCGTAGCTTATATAATGCCTACCCTTTTTTACAATACATCACATCACAACAAATCAAAATAAAAAGTATTACATGGATCAATTACAACAAAAGCATGTGATATAGAGGATTTACAGGAGAAGCTGTTCTTGGTCATAGTTTATATTTATCAATTGCCCTAAACATTTTTTGAATTTGCGGATAGAACTACACATTTTTAGCTCATCACAGAGACTATTCCACAAGTTTACCCCTTTAACAGAAACACATCTACTTCTAAAGTTTGTCCTTACCTTTATTTTTTTAAACATACAAGTTCCCCTGAGTTCATACTGACTTTCTCTGGGTGAAAACATTTCCTGAATGCAGTAAGGAAGTAGGTTGTTGTGCCTTATACATTAGAAGAGAAGTCCTTAGCTCAACTAGATCTACAAATTTGCAGATGGGCCTCACAATTGACTCTCGAGTACTCAAAGTTCATGTTAAGTGTTCACAAAGCAAGCGCCGATAATCACACGTCCACATCGTCCTCTTCTGTCCATCTGTTGGCCTGCGCTGGTCTCACTTTTACAATAGTCCTGGTGTTTGTTCAGATGAGCAGCCTTTCTGCTGTCAACCACTCCCAGCCAGTCACACCTGTTCACTCCTTTTCCATTTGGACTGTAAAGAACCTTAACTGGGCCTTTAGAGGATGACATGTAGTTCCTGTCTCACGCAGTCTCACCGCGGGGCCGGCTGGCTGGGACAGTCCCCTCTGAGGAGCTTAGCAACTGTCATTAATAGTCTATTCTAGTACAAACTGTTTGGAAATGACCTTATAAGCGTTTTTCTAAATGTATAAACAGTAAGAATTGGATTTCAAAGATCAATGCTGATGTCTTTAATTTGCTTGGTATCTTGTTCACCCAGAGCTGAATGCCACTCTCATACTCCCATCCCCCACACACTCAGTGCTTGCTCTTTTTTACATGATATAATACGTGTTTTTGTTCACCTGATATTTCCTAATTTTAAGACATGATAAAGACCAAGGGCCGGAGTCACAAAACATTCTTAAGAAAAAAAATCTTCTTAAATGTCTTTTTTTTTCTTAAGTTCAGTCTTAAGAAGAAAAAAGAGAAGAAGTCATATTCTCCAAAAAAGTTCTAAGTATTTTCTCAACTTTCTTCTTAAGAAAAAACTTAAGAATAAATGGTATTCTTGAAATAAAAGTTCTCAGATTTGTTCTTGACTTTTTTCGTAACTTTAAGACAACCTTGACCTGTCTAAAAATTTCTTCTGTGAAAAGGTAAAACTCTAATATCACCTTTTTCAACACATTTAGCGATGCACCGGTGTAGTGAAGTCTCGCTTCAGGTGCATCGACTGAATATAAAGAAATGAAGAATAATAATATTAATATATAATATAATTCTGGGATACTTGGCTGCTACTGCTGTGTGAACGGTCTGCTGGAGCGACTACTGAATCCTTCATTTAGTATGCAGTATACAGTACATACTGATGCAGTATACAGTACATACTGATGCAGTATGTAGCATGTACTGTAGTACTTGCCATTTCAGATACAGCCATATTTTAAGAAGTTCTTAAGTAGGAAAAATAAGAAATTCGTAAGAAATGACAGTTCTTAAGATGGTTCTTAAGAAAATATTGAGGAATTTCACTTAAGAACTTTCTTATGAACTTCTTAATTTTAGATCTTAAGACATTTCTTAAGAT
Source organism: Cololabis saira (assembly GCF_033807715.1). Taxonomy (NCBI): domain Eukaryota; kingdom Metazoa; phylum Chordata; class Actinopteri; order Beloniformes; family Belonidae; genus Cololabis; species Cololabis saira. Next base: position 4,867,815 of record NC_084600.1, on the reverse strand, counting down.
CGTTCTTAAGAACATATTGGTGAATCCGGCCCCAGATATTTTTTTTCCTTTTTTAATGTCTGTAAAACAAGTGTCCATTTTTTTTTGTTTTTGCTATAATTTACACGCAGAGCTCATGTGCTCAGGTTGAAGGATTGACATGCACGTGCACACGGGTGATTGGAGATGCAAGAGTGGTTAGTGAGGTGTACGTGTGTGGACTGTGAGCGTGTGTGCACGTGTGCATGCCCAGCAGATTCAGATAGCCTCTTGTTTATTTAGTTTGAGGTGACAGCAGGAAGGAAGGCAGGTTAACGAGCTGCCGGCTCCAGGCACCAGGCACATGGTGATTACGCAACCCCAACCTCCTCTTTCACACACACACACTCTCACACACACACACACACACAGGCACAGACACAGAAACGCAGATAATGCATCCACCTGGCCGACAGAACGGATGAGTTGAACAGTATGCAGGAACAGTGGAGGGCTCTTACATCAGCTGAGTGGGATTTGGACTCACTGCTTACATAACAAAACAAAACGGGTAAATGTTTATTCTGTTTGGCCTGAGTGGTCACTCTAAAAGCTTCTGTCTGTGCAGAAGAGCAGTACTAGTGCTGGTGCAGGAACTGTGCTGCCTGTTGATGTGCACTGGGGTGCAGAAGTACACTTACAATTTATAACTCCGGTCTCCAAACAAAAATTGAACCCAAGTGCAACTATAATACATTTGAAAGCCTCATGCTTGGTCTGAAATTTCCGAGCCGGAAATCAGAGAAGCCAGTTGTGTTAGTGGTAGTGTACCGGCCCCCTGCTGGTGCGTATCTGGAGTTTTTGTCTGAATTTTCAGATTTCCTTTCTGGATTATTGATCAGCACAGATAAATTCATCATAGTGGGTGATTTTAACATTCATATGGATGTTGAAAGCGATAATCTTAAATTAGCCTTCGATTCTCTTCTAGAATCAATGGGTATCTCACAAAAAGTGGATAAACCGACGCACTGTTTTAATCATACTCTCGATCTCGTTCTCACCTACGGTGTTGAAACTGATGGTCTGTTGGTGTCACCTGTAAACTCCCTTTTATCCGACCATTACTTAATAACGTTTGAATTTAATTTTGTTGATGTTGAAGTGCAAAATAGGAGGTATTATTTTAGCAGATGTTTGTCTGATGAAGTTATTGTTAAATTTAGGGAGGCCATTGCTTATCTTACGACAGTGCGAAATAGTGATGTAGTCGAGGCCAGTGACCTGGGTTCTACCTCTGCAGATGTTGATTTCCTTGCTAGTAACACTGCTGATTTGTTGCATTCAGCTTTAGATGAAGTTGCTCCTTTGAAAAGGAGGGTTTCTAGCCACAGGAGCTTAACTCCCTGGTACAATTCAGATATCCGCATGTTGAAACAAAACGTGCGTAAAATGGAAAGGAAGTGGTACTCTTGTAGGTCTGTAGACTCTCATCGTGAATGGAAAGATATTCTAATAGTATATAAAAAAGCCATTCGCAAAGCCAGAACAGCTTATTATTCAACGCTGATAGAGGATAACAAAAGTAACCCACGTTTTCTGTTCAGCACTGTAGCCAGGCTGACAAAGAGTCACAACTCTGTTGAGCCGTGCATTCCTGCAGCTCTCAGTAGTGAGGACTTTATGGGCTTCTTCAACAGTAAAATCGCGAGAATTAGAGAAGAAATCAACCAGCCGGTTGTAGGTGTTTCTTCAGCTTTAGCGACTTCCCTAGGCTCTGACTTGTCTCTAGACTGTTTTGATCCTATAGACCTCCCTGAGCTGACTTCACTCGTTAATAGAGCTAAGTCAACCACATGTATGTTAGACCCCATCCCGACTCGTCTATTCAAACATGTTTTTTCTCTTATTGGTACGACAATACTGGACCAAATTAACCTATCCCTAAGTTTAGGATATGTACCACAGGTTTTCAAAGTCGCAGTAATTAAACCTTTACTTAAAAAACCTTCTCTTGACCCAGACACCTTAGCTAATTATAGACCAATTTCCAACCTTCCATTTGTGTCTAAAATTCTGGAAAAGGCAGTTTCAAGCCAGTTATGTGACTATTTGTATAGAAATGATCTGTTTGAAGTCTTTCAGTCAGGGTTCAGAATGCATCATAGCACAGAGACAGCACTTGTTCGAGTCACGAATGACCTCCTTATGGCCTCAGATAAGGGATTAGTGTCCATACTGGTTCTACTGGACCTCAGTGCTGCTTTTGACACTATAGATCATGGCATTTTACTGCACAGGTTAGAGCATGTTGTTGGGATTAAAGGGACAGCTCTATGTTGGTTTAAATCATATCTATCTGACAGGTTCCAGTTTGTTCATGTACATGAGGTTTCTTCAGAACAGTCAAGGGTCTGTTATGGTGTTCCGCAGGGTTCAGTGCTAGGGCCAATCTTGTTCAGTTTATACATGCAGCCGTTGGGAAGTATAATCCAGAATCACGGCATACACTTTCATTGTTATGCTGATGATACGCAGCTCTATTTGTCTATGAAGCCGGATGAAACAGAACCGTTAGTTAAACTTCAGGCATGTCTTAGGGACATCAAGGACTGGATGTCCAGAAATTTCCTGCTTCTAAATTCAGATAAAACAGAGGTTATCATTCTTGGTCCAGAGCATCTTAGGAAGGGATTAGATGGTGTTGCGATGGCTTCCAGTGCAACTGTGAGAAATCTTGGTGTTATTTTCGATCAGGATTTGTCGTTTAAACCATATGTCAATCAGGTTTGTAAAATAGCCTTTTTCCATCTCCGTAATATTGCAAAGATTAGGAAAATCCTCTCACAGAGTGATGCAGAAAAACTAGTTCATGCGTTTGTATCTTCTAGACTAGATTACTGTAATGTGTTGTTAGCAGGATGTCCAAGTAATTTGCTGAATAGGCTCCAGCTGATCCAAAATGCAGCAGCACGAGTACTGACAGGAATTAGCAGGAGAGACCACGTCTCTCCAGTGTTAGCGTCGCTCCATTGGTTACCCGTAAAATTCAGAATCCAATTTAAAATTTTATTACTGGCGTATAAAGCCCAAAACGGCTTAGCTCCGCATTATTTGCAAGACCTGATAGTGCCTTATGTTCCTGTCAGAGCTCTCCGTTCTCAGAGTGCAGGTTTACTCGTAGTTCCTAGAGTATCTAAATGTAGATTTGGAGGGCGGGCGTTCTGCTATCAGGCACCATTACTTTGGAACCAACTTCCAATCTGGGTTAAGGAGGCTGACTCCACCTCCACCTTTAAAACTAAACTTAAAACCTTTCTGTTTAGTAAAGCCTATAGTTAGTGTTTAGTAAACCTCTAGCTGGTGTTGGTAAATCTCTAGGTAGTGTAAACTTTAGTGTGTCAGAGTCGCTCCTGTAGTTTCTTGTGCTGGCCCCCCCTTCTCCTCCCTTTTCTCTCTTTTGTCCATGTTGCAGCATCCTTTGCCGGACACCGGAACCTGCAGGTGGTCGTGGGTGGCTTGTAGCTTGCATTACGGAGCACAAGTCTTTCCCTGACCCTGCACCCCAACCTGGGACTTGCTGATTGGGCCGGAGCTTCGGGAGCTGTGTGCTGGCCTGCGGTCCCCACCCCTGGTCATCCCGTTGCTGCCCCCCCCTTCTCCTCCCTTTTCTCTCTTTTGTCCTGCAGGTGGCCGTGGGTGGCTTGTAGCTTGCATTACGGAGCACAAGTCTTTTCCTGACCCTGCACCCCAACCTGGGACTTGCTGATTGGGCCGGAGCTTCGGGAGCTGTGTGCTGGCCTGCGGTCCCCACCCCCGGTCATCCCGTTGCTGCTTCCACCTGCCTGCTGTGCTGTTGCCGTCCCTGACCCACCAGTCTGGCCCTCGGCAGGAGGGTCCCCCCTGATGAGCCTGGTCCTGCTCAAGGTTTCTTCCCTCCTAAAGGGGAGTTTTTCCTTGCCACTGTTTGGCTTAAGGTTTTTCTCCCACTAGGGGAGTTTTTTACCTGCCATTGTTTATGTAATATCTGCTCGGGGGTCATGTTCTGGGTATGGGTCTCTGTAAAGCGTCTAGAGACAACTCTGTTGTATTAGACGCTATATAAATAAAATTGAATTGAATTGAATTGAACTTACATCCTTTCATTGGACTGAAATTGTTCATGCAAAGTTAAGAGAAAATTAAGTGAAAATAACTGAACTGTCTGCAACACCACACTAAAGAATTTAAGATTCGGGGGGAAAAACTTTCTTTTTTGCATATGTGCAACGTAAATAGTTAAATGCATCTGTTTTGTCTCTATCTTAATTCTCTACAAACTGCAGTTGTCTGTTTTACCACCTTAAAAACATACAAAGTCAAATAATAATTTCTGATAAAAATGATACCTGACTACATGTCCTTCATTTAAATTGTGATTGTTTGTAAATTGGGTGAAAGAACTGCAGAGTAAGAATGGGGATTGAGGGTGATTGTTACCATTGTTGGAACCACGTATTACATCCTGCACTTAAAGTGTAGTATATAGTATATACTGCATACTTGTCAGCGGTTTAAAACAATAATAAAAGCATGCCACAAGTCAAATCTGTTCATATGACCACGCAGATGGGCTTCTGCTGTGGTTTTGCACTGCATAATGGAATATAACAAGCAGCAGCAAACAATCTGAGGGCTTCATGCATACAGTAGTGCAATTGTTTGCATACTGCATACTATGAACTACATTTTGCCAAACTCAGTACTCACTAGTAGAATACTATGTGGTTTCAAAAAAACGGCCACCTATTCAGTCAAATTTATGTCTTAAAGTGAGACAAAGGAACATTTTAAGTCAGAAGAGCCTCCTATAAACTTAGAGATTAAGTAACATTGGTTGCTAAGGTTTAATCTGATCCAGGTCTCTTGCTTGGTCACCCTCTGTTTTCTCTTCCTCTCTTCCTCCCTCGTAACTTCTTGCATCACTATTTGCCTCCGCTGGCTCTGCCTCATTGTTGACTATCCTTGTTGATATTTATCATGGTGCTTGTGCAGCCGTGCACAGTTGACCCGAGATGACTGAGACGTGAGACTAAAGTTACTTTATATAACTTTAGCCCAAGTTTTTTTTAGCATGAAAATACTCCATGGTCTGTTTCTAAATCTCCCTATGTGGTTTCCATGTCTGCAGACACACAGAGTCCTTCTATTCATGCCACATTTTGGGTCAGCATGCCACAAATATCCATACGTGGGCATGTAAGCGGTTTATAGTACACGGTACAGGTGTGGATTGTGGGTAATAGGTAGTTACCCTCCTAAGTCTGTACTCAAAACAAGTCTCCGTGTTGATCTTTGGCTCCTTCACACACCCTGTCAGGTTTAATGGCGTCAACCACACTCGGACCACATGGATGCAGTCACCTCCCGTTTTCTGCAACTCCTAATTGATTTCCATCAAAACCACAAACACACATCAGCAGAATATTGTCTTATATTGTCTAGATCAGCGGTCGGCAACCCAAAATGTTGAAAGAGCCATATTGGACCAAAAACACAAAAAACAAATATCCCTGGAGCCGCAAATAATGAAAAGTCTTGTATCAGCCTTAGAATTAAGGCAAATGGTGAAAGTTGAAATGTCGAGAAAAAAGTCGAAATGTCGAGATTAATCTTGAAGTACAATCTCGAGAAAAAAGTTGAAATGTTGAGAAAAGTCAATGTCGAGAAAAGTCAAAATGTCATAAAAAGGAAAGGAAAAAGGAAGAAAAAAAGCAAAAGAAGAAAAAACAGAGAAAAAAAGGAAAAAAAAAGGTCAAACATTTTTGAAAAAGCTCCAGGAGCCACTAGGGCGGCGCTAAAGAGCCACATGCGGCTCTAGAGCCGCGGGTTGCCGACCCCTGGTCTAGACGAGGCATGTGGCAGATTTATAGTAGAGAATGATCCTTATCAACCTTTTCATTTTTTTTTTTTTTTTTTGCATTTCTGACTGAGAAGGCACACAAGTTTAGTATATAGTAGAAAATAGTCATAACTCTGAAATCCTGCCATTAAGGGTTGCATGGTGGATGTGTGGGGGGGAATGCTCTGAGCAATAATAGATTTTTATTATGGTAGATTAAAGATAAGCACAGTGTGTCGTACATATCTGCAGGTATGTGGAACACTGTTTTCCTGCCTTTTTGTGAGGAGGTGTTGTGAATAAGATAAAGCCTTCTTCTGATAGCGGCACTTGTTCTTGAAATGTTTCTGGTTAATCTGTTGTATTTTATTACTGCCATGCAGCGGTTTATTCAGCAAATAACAATGTCAGTTAAACATGCTGTATCCTGATTACTGTTTACTGGTTAACTTCCGACATGATGACAGGAAATCCTCACCCCATTTACTCTTTAATCCTTTGTTGTGTTACTGAACAAGATGGAGAAATTAAATGAGAAAATGTATTTTTTTTTAAAAAGAAGGGGGAAAAAAAAGAATATTGTCTTATTGATCATATTGTGTCCCGCTAACGTATTACCAGTGCAAAGTTTTCCTCACCGACGTGTCCTCTAGGTCAGTGGTTCCCAACAGGGGGTCCGGGCCCCCCTGGGGGGGCGCCAGAGATCTCTGAGGGGGGCGCGAAACTTTGTCTGCTTTGAAATTATGCAGTCGTAAAAATTATATTTGCGAATGAATCATTCATAAGACATTATTAGGAATAATTTATGAATGTTTATGAATGTATTTTTTGTGTTTTTTATACACTGGTGACAAACGCAGGAAATTATTTCATTCCTTATTATTATATCATTACTCAACATTTAATCTACACCGACAGGTTGTTAAAGGAAAAATGTTAAAAAATGTTGGTCTCGTATTAAAAGAGACATTTTTCAGAAATATTTGTATGTCCTTTTATGTCCTTTTGTGCGTATTTTATACATTGGTGACATTGGAGAAAAACAAAGTCATATGTATACAGAGTAAACCAAAGAGAAATGTATCAAAAAAACATAATTAATGTTTATTTTTTTAATTAAAGACTATTTTGGTGCTAGTACGTACAAGTAGGGGGGGGGACAAGGAAAAAAGTTTGGAAACCACTGCTCTAGGTGCAACTGGATTCTGAACTTTGCTGAAACATCCAAACTGTGATTTACAGACCCAAAGCAAAGCCTGGGAAGAGACGGCGGTGATGGCGGGAAGGAACCCAAGTTTACGTAAAAAAATGTATAAATGCATGCGTTTATTTTCCCGTGCGTGCTTGTGCTCACGGCAGGGACGGTCATTCAAGCAGAGACGGCCCCCCATGTCACCTATTAACGCACTCTCGCCTTTGACCCCCAAACTCTGCTGAATAGCCTTTAATGGAGGCCAGACTTGGGGGGGATGTTTGTGTATGTGCTTTCAGGTGTGCTCGGATCCAGAAGTGCTCGTCTGCGTGAGCATGAGCGTGGCGGACGGTTAACTACAGTCTGAATGTGAGCACAAAGAAAAAGTGACCCCATGAAGCGGAGGAAGTTTACACAGCCAGCTCTGCAGAGCTGCAGGAGCGGCTCTATTTATAAAGACTGCAAACCTTTACTGCATATGCATGTGTACTCCAGAGTATGTTTTACTGTGCTGTTTGTGTGAGCACTTTTCACCAACTTTGTGTGTTAAAATTAATAAATATGCACAATTGAAGGCTTCCTGTTATTTAGCGGTGAGGCCAGAGGAAGTTATTTTGTGGTACACTGATACTTTTGGTCAGAACACTCGGCTATAAATATTGTCAGCGCTACGCTCTCTAGCCTGCTTTCCTCTCCTCACTCCATTCCTCCATCCCTCCCCGAAATGAAAAACTGGTGTGCTTCAGAAAAACAAGAGCAAAATAAGCATGCAGGGAGTTGTTTTTAGACTTTTTACAACAGCGCTCCTTCCAGTCTACTCTGGTTTCAGGTTCATTGTGAGGAACAGGCTTTGTGTGGTAACGCACCCTCCCAAAAAAGCATCAGAGGACCGTACGCAAAGTCTATAAACCCACATAATGTGTGAATTAAGTTCCCCTGAGTTAAGATCAAGTTTCACAGTTTGAGGACTGAAAATAGAGCTTGTTCCTTGTTTCATGTGTCACACGAGCGCAGGTGCTTTACACCGAAGCAGGAGATGCTTGATTCTCAACAAACTCCCAATTAAGCACCAATTCCAGAAATCGGGGGTCTTTAAAGCCGTATGTCTATCGAAACACCAGGAAACATATCATTGAAATATAGTTGCATTAAAGGAGCATGAGGCAAGAATAAGAAATGAGACTCATTAGCGCCACCACGACCGTCGGGGTTCCTGCAGCCAACAGCGAAGCCGGCACGGGAGCGCGTACGGACTCCTCACAGCACTGCAGGTGATGTGACTGAGTTGTTCACGCTGTTTACGTGACGTGTGCAAGACCTCTTCAAGCATCATGTCAAGCCACGAAGTAAGTAACTAACAATGTTCATTTTAGTCTAACTTTAGTAAACAAGTATGGCGTCAGCAACCATTCACTGTCTGCTACACAGCTGTGGACTAAGTTACTTCTTTGCGGCTAATGCTACTTAGCACGTTAGGCCACTCCGACTCCTTGGTAATCTCATGTGATTTTCAAATCAAGCTCTAAATAACTTACAATGTTATCTTACCTGGTCAGTAGGAAATGAGCCATGTCAGCATCTGTTTTCAGTCCCAGTTCAAGTTGAAGCTGCTTCCATGACTCAAACGCGTATCCAATGTTTACTAGTGTGCCTGCCCGTTTTTGCTCGTAATTTCTTTTCGACTCGCCTTTCGACTTGTCTCTGATAAAGGCTTCGTTTTCTTCTTGGTAGCACGGTTTAGTGGGCTTTGAGTGGCGCTGGGTTGTTTGCCGGCTGTGGAAGAATCCATGTCTACCCAAACAGAAGTTTGGATCCACCGCGCTCGTCTTCTTCCTGTATCCAAGCCGAGCGCCGTCGAGAACGCTCATGCAGCGTCATTTGACGTCACACCCGCAGGACAGCGCGGGAAATTCAGGCCCAGAATTTGGTTTGGAACGCTTCATCTGACATTATTACTAGAAAACTTAAAACGTATACTAATTTTTTTCATAAATCCTGCCTCATGCTCCTTTAAATGACGAGGCAAATAATTATAATCAACATCAGCTCTGTGCTTTCATGCACCAGTGGATACCAGAAATATGAGAGACAGTGTTCTCAGATACTTCTGAGATACTCTGAGAGAAAACCATCGTCTTCACCTGAGCTTTAGATTTGAAGTCAAAAACTGGTTTTCATTGGGTTTTATGCGAGCGAGACCCCGAGGTCAAAAACAATGCACAGTGGTCGAAAGCAGCAATGAATAAGATACTGAGAGCTGATAACATTAGTTATTCCGACTTATGTAGCCAGTCGTGTGTCAAACTGGTCACCAGTCCTCCCAGTCCTCCCAGCGCTGGCAACCCCTCAGCCGGGCCGGGGAGTCAGCCAACGGTCACATGTCTGTGGTCCAAACCAACTGCCTTCCAGTAGTCTTAATTTTGTGTGTTCGTTCACTGAACTATTATAGGTTATGGTTATTTCATAAGTAATAGAAGAAATTCACGTGTGGACATTTTGAATAATATTAGAATATAAAAGCAGCAGCCTGATCCTGGAACGATACGCCCCATTAAACAAATGAAAAAGAACAGGTTTCAAATTTTAATGAAGTTCTGAGCGCCCACAAAATATTGTCATGTTTTCGAGTTCCACACTGATGAAGATTTTGGCCGCGCACGTGAAATTAAATGTAAAATTAATTCATTATTTTATTTCTTTCAAAACAATCAAGCAGCCAAATATTAGCGCACGTACAAGCCGATCTCTCTGTCTGGGACTCGGCCTGCAACACACATGCTCGCTCTCGTATGGCAGAGACACATGTGGTCACTGCATGAGGTATGCCAGAAATCTTTTTTTCCAAGGGTATGCTCATATTCCAGATGCTTTTGGACATAAACAAGCCTCCAAAATTGAGTTTTCGCACAGCTCTACGTGTCAGCTCAGAGATGTTTATCTCTCCCTGCCTATTGCTGTGGCCGGATGGCTGAGTGGCCGCTCGGTGTTTACCTATGATAAGGGTTTTGTGTTGAGCTGCTGTCAACAGAGGGGCCACATTGGGAGGCCTAGTCTTTATATGAACCTAATAGTTACACCTAATACAAGATCTGCACTCCAGACTTTGGTCAGAAAAGATTGGGTAATATTATCAGTTTGTTTTCACATGCACTTCCTTGCAGAGGTTGTGCAAAAATGCAGCCAAGAATCACAAAAGGTCTTCATTTTTTAACTTCCTCTAATTTCTAGATGCCACGAACACGCATGCATCAAAGACTGACAGTCAAAAGTCCTCCCGTGTTTCTCCGGTACCTTACGAAACACGCAATAGCCTGCACTCGTGTGTGAGTTGTGCAACACCCAGACACTCCTGGAGAGGTTTCTGTTGCGCTACAGGTAATCATAAGCTACAGACAGCCCTGAGAGGAATGAAAGGCAAAATACAAGACCAGGAAACACAGTTTTTAACAGCCTTTATTTCCAGTGAGATGTTCAACCATTCAGTGTTTTAACAGTCAGTCTTTATCTGGGTCGTATTTAAACCAAATACTTTGTTTTCTGCAGCCTATATGACATACAGAGTAGGGGTGGGGCGATACGGGTAACTCATGATTCAATACTGTGGCGATATGTGGCCCACGATAACGATAATATCACGATACACCATATCTACCATATTCGATATATTGTAAGAAATTTCATCATCACGATCTATGTGACTGAAAAAGAAAAAATACTCATAAAAAGGAAAACCTCTGTAGTTATGCATTTATTCAATGCCAAAACTTCATACAATGTACAAAGAAAGTGCATTTGTATATTTCCTCACTGCCTGCTAGGCTTGTAAATGTAAACACTGAACAGCTGGACAAATTAAAGTGCATGAACATTAATAATGTGTTTTATATAAACCACAGTGCACTGCTTTGTTTCTAATACTGAAAAGTCAGTAAGCAACTTAATTTTGCATAGTAGCTCACTGTCTCCTAGTCTTGTAAATGTAAACACTGAACAGCTGGACAAACTGAAGTGCATGAACAATAGTGCGGTGACAACCGCGTAAATCCATTATGTGTGTTGTAATAAAATATCGATATTTGCCTTCAGTTTATCGATTATTTATTGCGACAGAGAGCACAAAAATATATTGCAATAAAATATAATTATATAATATAATTTTTTTCCCCACCACTAATACAGAGTCACCTGTTTTTGTGTTGCACGTGCCTCTTGTGTGTTCAAGGTTGAGGTGGGGGATCTGATACATGTTTTACTTGGGACATTTTGCAATAAACGTCTGCCTGCCAAACCCCCGGTGAACTGGATGTCTGTCAGACGGGCTGCAGAGTGTTGACCGAAGGTGCCGTAGCACTCGCTGTAACTCGCTGTACAGGAAGGTCAAAGCTCGGCTCATTTCAACTACCAGCTAGGTGAGAGATCACTGCACGGACGGTCCAGGGCTCATTTACAATGACGTAAAAGTAGTTCATGAAGGGACAACATCCTGTTTGAGAAGAGCATGAGTTTATGGGATGTGTTATGTCAGTGAAAGTGCTTCTGTGGCTGGCTTTGGATATCGGTTTCAGGGAAGCAACTGCTCTCTCCTCTTTCCCATTTTGCCAGTGCATCACATCATCAGATGTAAGCACTCGCTTTTAAAGGAGTTGAACGGCACGGAGGGTTCAGTCGTAATAATATGTGACTCGGAAGTGGTTAAAAAGTAGACAGTGTGTGCATAATATGATACAATAAAATTTGGGTTATTGCTAATATTCCGGTTACTAAAACATTGGGAATATTCCGTTTACATGGTAATTAATCATCCAGGATATCTGGATCAAACCAGCGACGCACGGAGAACATGATGAAGCAATTCCCGTCATTTCCGCTTCTTCTTCCTGTATCCAAATTCAAAACAAATGCTGCTTCGCGCAACTTTTCTCTCACCTTCTTGTAAATCTTGCTATCCCGGTACTTTCTACCGTCTACAAATGCAGAAATGTTCATATCCTTCATCACATTTATGAAGTGATTAGTCTCCTCCTGGTCTTGGTTTCTCCGTGTTTATAAGAACTTCCTGGACTCAAAAGACCAGGATTCCTTGTGATCAGAGCATGAGCAGAAAACAGATTCCTGTTCCGTTTGATGGGGATATTCTGTTTGGTGTTTACATGACCCAATATTCAGGTTTTAAAAGGAGTAACCCAGGGGTCATATTCAGGTTTTTAAAAACCCAAATATGAGCAAATTCGGGTTATTCAAAGGGGTTATTGGTGGTTACATGGCCGTGCAAATTCGGGTTATTGCCAATATTCGGGTTTTAAAAGGGTTATTGATGCATGGAAACACAGTCAATGTTAGCAGATTTTGACGTTCTTAATTCTTTCACATAGTCTGGAAGCACCAGGTGGATAAAGATGTCCCTGTAGTGATACGGTCTAAAGTTAAGATTACTATTACAGTCTTTGAAATAATAACAAAAGGGTTTTCCTTTTGGAATAAGTTGATATCTTTGTAATTATCAATATACTTTATGTTTTTCCACCAAAACTCCACGTCCTGCATCCAAAAGGGAGCAGGTCCTGAACTGAGACGCTTCCATTCACACAATAACAAGATGGCAGGAGTGTTCCTGCTCCTCCAAATACTCCAGCATTATAACTGAGAATACAATAGCAAGTTAGGCTGATACGTTGTGCACAATGATGACTCGTTTTATATCGGTATAATAAATAGAACTATAACAATCAGAAGTGTCTAGAATTTCACTCAAAGCGTAAAAAGCTCACAGGCTCATTCAGACATTATTCAGACTTTGTGCAAGGGAGCCAGTTTAAACGTCACACAAAGTCAGGATTTTCAGTGAAAATAGCCTTTCCGAGGCATTTGATGGCTTTGATTGATTATTTAAGTACATCTTATCTTTTTTTTTCCCAAAACACACTGGAAACAACTCCTTCCGTGTGCGTTTAGGATTAGACGTATAAAGGCTGAGATAGCCAGCTCTCAGCAGTCTCACAAGTTTTACAGCCATGCTTTATGTACAGGTTGTTAGTCTAAATGGCCTAAATGGCCTCTCGCAATTACGAACAAAACAAGCACAGCTTCGAGTTTACAGCAGCCGAATCAAATCAGCAATCCAGAGGAAACGCTGGCCCTCCACAAACTCCATCCTGGAACCCGTGAGCCGGTCTGGAAGAGCAGCAACCCGAACCAGGTCCACCGTGTGACGCCATATCATGCAACTGATGTGCTATTTGATGCCCTTAAGCTTTATAAAGCGGATATCTTTGCACTTTGCTGCACGACTTGTTGCTACAGCCAGCCCTGATACCTTAATCTGCAATCGCTTCCATTTCCAGATGAATATATCGCTTTACTTGGATCCTGAGGGGATCTGCTTCTTCTCCTCCTTCGCACATCAAAACAGTAGTTGCAGCTTTGTGAGTTGTTGTCAGTATTGTTGTTGTTAATCAACCCCGGGTTGTCCCGGGACTTCATCCCCCCGGCAACATCGGAACTCTCTGTTTACTCATCCCATATTAAGGCTCATTCAGCGGAGGGCATCTTGATTAGGTCTGCTGCGCGTCTGGTTCTCATTTAGCTGGGAGGATGGGGCAGAGAGAAGGCAGGAAGGAGGAGAAAAGTGCGAGAGGGCCGAGTGAAAAGAGGTGGAGCAACTACCTGGCATAACAAAGACCCATATATATTAAGAAGTGAGCCTGGGGTTCAGAGTTGCGAATTTGACTGAATTGACATGCAGTTTGACAACTTTTATCTCCTGAGCTGTGGTACTGATTTAATACTTGACTACAGATTTACATCGTATAAAAACCTTACATCAGTTACTCCCTGCACCAATCTGGCAAACAAATGCTGATAACCTACTGTCCTGAAAAGACATTGAATACGTTTACACGCAGTCAAAATTCGGGTTATTGCTAATATTCCGGTTACTGAAACATGGTAATTATTCATTTGGGATATCTGGATCAAACCAGCGACGCACGGAGAACGTCAAGACACAATTCCCGTCATTCTTCTTCTTCCTGTATCCAAATTCAAAACAAATGCTGATTTGCGCAACTTTTTGCTCACCTTGTGTTAAATCTTCTATCCCGGTACTTTCTACCGTCTACAAATGCAGAAATGTTCATATCCTTCATTACATTTATAAAATAATTTGTCTTCTCCTCACTCCGAAATTGTGGCGTGGTCTTGCGTTTCTCCGTGTTTAGAAGTACGTCCTGGACTCAAAATACCAGGATTCCTTGCAAATTAGCAAATTCGGGTTATTCAAAGGGGTTATTGGTGTTTACATGGCCGTGCCGGGTTATTGCCAATATTCAGGTTTTAAAAGGGTTATTGATGCATGGAAACGCAGTCAATGACACAGAATGTAACACAAACATCTTTTTTATCATCACATAAATCCTGTACATTTGCGTTTCCATGAGGTTATTCCTTGAAAGAACCACGGCTCACGCTTTCCTACCATATCGTTGTGTAAACCGGCAAAAGCAACTACAGTAATCCCTCGCTACAACACCGGTCTCGCTGCTTCACAAATTTGCATTGTGTTCTGCATTCTGATTGGCTAAACAGTCTCCCCGCTTCTTCACTTCCTGTGTGTCAATAACATTATGGTTTAATATGTACATGTACGTAAAACAGCTTGCCAAATTTAAGTTTGCACATTTTCTCCAAAACCCATAATGTTGACAAAACGTTCTGCACTGATTCTCCCGCTAAAAATTCAATCACTCGGGTGGCGGTGGGCGGGGCTAATCTCCAGGATTTGAAGCCTCATATAATAATTGTAAAAAATATAAAGGTTATTACTTCACGTATTTCTCCTATCACGGGTTCATTTTGGAACGTAACCCAGCGAAAAACCAGGGATTACTGTACATAAAAGTTTCCACATGAAGGGGACATGGTATCGTCTCCTTCCACATCTCCTGTTAGTCTTTGATCGTCATCTGTCGGAGTAACAGCATCAAAATAGCAGAACAGTGTCCTCCTCTTGGAAAGCTGCGTTAAACATGGCATGAGTGACGGGAGCATTACTGGCTAGTCTTTCTTACTTTTTGCCGCTGTTACTAGTCTAGCTCCCCAGGCAAAACTGAAGCAGAAATGTTCCACCTCTGTGCATTTCACACGGCAAACAGTACCAGAGCTGTGTGCCAAGGACTAAAGAAACCCAAGAGGGGAGTGATTGTGTAAAGAAGACTGTTGCAAAAGCTCCAAAACATAATGAACAACACAGCAGACCATCTACGTCATTTCAAGATTAAATAAGGAGTTGCAGCAAACTCCAGCATCCACCTTCGGCATTCAACTCTCTAATTATAATATTGGCTCAATGACGGACCTTTTACATTTTTCAAAGTATAGTTTGATGATTAAAAAACTGAATCAATCTGAGATACGTGGTAGTAACTGAGTTGTGTCCCAGCTGTAGTTCTTGCTTGTGAAACTTGGATGTTGTCCCCGTGATGTCCATCAGTCAAAAGAAATACACCTAAATGACCTGTAGTAGTATTAGTTGTGTTTGGCCTGCTGGCTCCCCCTATGGGTGTGGAGGTTAATGTCTCTCTTCTTCCATTACTTTCATGCCCACTGTAGCCTTGTCGGTTTGTTTCATCGCAGCTGATATTTGGCACGCTACGGTAAAGCAATACACAGTTATTGAAGGAGTCTGCAGGGATGGTACAGCACAAGTGCAAGATGATGGTTCCTAAAAGCAATCAAATATTTCTTCAGATGAAATTAAAACTGATATTTTAAAATGAAAATCAAATCCTTAAACTCTAGGGGTGAACAATATATCGTGCCACGAAATTTCGCGATACAAAAATGTCACGATACGTGTCGTGGAGGTGACAAACTGTATCTGATATTGGATTATTAATGTTAATCTATTGTGTTGACTAGTAACGCACATCTGACCGCGCCTCGACCCGCGGACCAAAATCTTCCTCCGCTCAGAAGAAACTAGTCCCGTTTTGGTCCCGATCACGGGACTCTTGCAGGGTTTTGAGCTCTGAACTTTTACTTATGTAAGGCTGGTGTAGAGTTAAGCCTTACCTTATTAAATTAAACCTTTTTGGGGTCGTGAGTAGGATAAACACGGGGAAACTTCTGCTGAGTTCCAGTGTACTTTAATGTCCCTCAACAGTGTAGGATTTTAGAACATCAACACAGCACCTAGTGCCGTACTGTGGCATATCACTCCGCCCAATCTAAAACAGACTAATCACTACAGATAAACTGAATAGTGTCATTATAGTCCCTGATTTACATCAGAATATAAAGAATATATTTATAAAATAATCAACCCTGAATTACCAAAATAACCTTCTTAACAAAAATAAATCTCCTCTTACACTTATAAGGTGAGCATGAATCAATCTGTTTTATGATGTAAAATTGTATGTATTTATTTACTTTTATTTATTTATTTGATTTTAGTTGATACATTTCTTGAAAAGAAAAAAGTTAAATCATACATGAGAGAAACTATTCAGTTTGTGGTAAAATATTTGTACTGGTATGAAACTGAAGATGCATAATGCAAACCTGACATTTACTTTTAGTTCAGTTTGTGGAAAATGGTTGGCCTGGCTTTCTCTTTAAAACTTAAACAGTTATAAAGCATTACAAACTGGAACAATAGGGCAAATGCACAGTATTGTTTTGTATTTTGTGTATTTCAAATAAAAGACAATTTTTTCCAGTCATATGTTCCTCATTCAAGGTTGTTAAAAAAATACTGCTATAATATCGTATCGTTATCGTGACCTCAATATCGTGTATCGTACCGTATCGTGAGATTAGTGTATCGTTACACCCCTATTAAACTCTAAGGCTGCGATAGGCTCTCAGACCCTGAACAGAGTAAAGCAAGTATTGTGAATGAATGGATATTAAAAGATTTTTAGCATCGGTTCACCACTCTTACTATGAGGTAATTAACTCTTTCTTAGAAGGACCAAAAAAGGACCAAAAAGGATGGTGAATTAGTAAATCCTTGTGTCAACCCCTCCTCTGCATTATTCAAATCACATCCTATTATCATTAAGGTCTGCTAGCGTATCTCTTCTCCTGTCTCTCACCTTCTTGCTAAATTTACCCAAACTGTTCATCCATCTCCCTTTAACTCTTGCTATTCTTGCAATCAACCACCCTTTTTTCTGCAGCTCTCAAAGTACAGAACACAATGAACCGCGGCCTTCGTGAAATCAAACAATTTGCAACATTATTTCAACTTGCTGGTTAGTTTAGCTGGAATCGTTATGAATGCCGGTGAAACAGAGGCAGGATTGCTATGACTCCATCCTGCTTTCTCTCCTTCTCCCTCTGTGTGTTGACAACCCGAGAATATAAAGAGTAAACAGGATTTAAAGTCTTATCTGAAGTTTACATTTATATTTTGACCGGTCATTCCAACAGAACATTTGGTAACATAAGTTTGACTCTTATTTAAACTTGCGAAGTTGCTTTGTTAGTTAGTAGTTTTCTCCCCTTGTGTCCAAATAATGAAATTACTTGGGAGGTTTTGTGCTCGTTAAATTGATAACAATCATTTTGAGACTGCTAATGTGTACCATGACTCACAAAAAGATGTGTTAAGATGTGTTATGTGTATTGTTATGCGTGCGCATGTAGACAGGTATGTATATGTAGGTAGGTGTGTGCACATTGGGTATAGATTTACTTTATAAATGTATTCATTTTGTGCCCATTCAGTTAAAATAGATTCATTTATTTATATACATTTACTTACAAGGGATTCTGTATGTTCAAAATGTGTGTGTATGCATGTGTGTACATGTATAAATATTTGTATATACCCGTAGATGCATAGATTCATACTAGAGTTAACGTTGTTATACAATGGTTTTGACATGTCTGGAATGAATCAATAAATGAAATGAAAAAATGAATATTGTTGTAACTTAGACGAGGATCAAAGCACATTTTAGGACTTAAAGCATTTTATATCATGAGGTTCCTATAGTTTTCTTGCCTGTGTGGTTGTTTCCCGACACGGCAGATTGTTCAGTGCTACACGAAATACAAACACATCAACCTCTCGTAGGTGAACTAATGGAAATGACGGTGCATCTCACAACCATAATAAACTCTCTAATAGCTGTTGCATCAGAAAACTACAGTGGCCGACAAGGGCCAAACGCACTGCAACGGCCTAATGCGTCTCAGTTAAGGAAAACGGCTTCAAGTACAGAAACGATTCACAAACTCAAAACAAGGTACAAAAAGAGGAACGTGGTGCAAATGAAAAAACATGCTGCAAAAAACAAAGACAAATGCAGCATCATCAAACGCGCTGCAAATAGAGAAACGATGCAAAGCACAAAACGATATAAAACAAGAAACCATGTTCAAAAGAAAAACGCTTCATAACCGGTCACTACAACCGGAAGAGTGCAGGTTTACTCGTAGTTCCTAGAGTATCTAAATGTAGATTTGGAGGGCGGGCGTTCTGCTATCAGGCACCACTACTATGGAACCAACTTCCAATCTGGGTTAAGGGGGCTGACACCACCTCCACCTTTAAAACTAAACTTAAAACCTTTCTGTTTAGTAAACCTCTAGCTGGTGTTGGTAAATCTCTAGGTAGTGTAAACTTTAGTGTGTCAGAGTCGCTCCTGTGGTTTCTTGTGCTGGCCCCCCCTTCTCCTCCCTTTTCTCTCTTTTGTCCATGTTGCAGCATCCTTTGCCGGACACCGGAACCTGCAGGTGGTCGTGGGTGGCTTGTAGCTTGCATTACGGAGCACAAGTCTTTCCCCGACCCTGCACCCCAACCTGGGACTTGCTGATTGGGCCGGAGCTTCGGGAGCTGCGTGCTGGCCTGCGGTCCCCACCCCTGGTCATCCCGTTGCTGGCCCCCCCTTCTCCTCCCTTTTCTCTCTTTTGTCCTGCAGGTGGTCGTGGGTGGCTTGTAGCTTGCATTACGGAGCACAAGTCTTTTCCTGACCCTGCACCCCAACCTGGGACTTGCTGATTGGGCCGGAGCTTCGGGAGCTGCGTGCTGGCCTGCGGTCCCCACCCCTGGTCATCCCGTTGCTGCTTCCACCTGCCTGCTGTGCTGTTGCCGTCCCTGACCCACCAGTCTGGCCCTCGGCAGGAGGGTCCCCCCTGATGAGCCTGGTCCTGCTCAAGGTTTCTTCCCTCCTAAAGGGGAGTTTTTCCTTGCCACTGTTTGGCTTAAGGTCTTTCTCCCACTAGGGGAGTTTTTACCTGCCATTGTTTATGTAATAACTGCTCGGGGGTCATGTTCTGGGTATGGGTCTCTGTAAAGCGTCTAGAGACAACTCTGTTGTATAAGACGCTATATAAATAAAATTGAATTGAATTGAATTGAATTGGAAGTGCTCCAAACCTGAAGGGGGCGCTGCTGACTGAACGCGCTGCAAATAGAACAACGCTGTACATTACGAGACGTTTCTTTATTATATTTTACACCAGACGATACAATGTGCAGCGTTGTACAGTGATATAAACATCATATATAAATATAGTCAGATAAAAATCCCATTACCGTTCCCGCTGTATGTTTAAACCATTGATGTAAACACTGTGGTTCAGTCAGCAGCGCCCCCTGCAGGTTTGGAGCACTTCCGGTTGTAGTGACCGGTTATGAAGCGTTTTTCTTTTGAAGATGGTTTCTGGTTTTATATCGTTTTGTGCTTTGCATCGTTTCTCTATTTGCAGCGTTTGATGATGCTGCATTTGTCTTTGTTTTTTGCAGCAGGTTTTTTTCATTTGCACCATGTTCCTCTTTTTGTACCTCGTTTTGAGTTTGTGAATTTGAATTGTTTCTGTACTTGAAGCCGTTTTCCTTAACTGAGACGCATTAGGCCGTTGCAGTGTGTTTAGCCCTTGTCGGCCACCGTAGAAAACGCTGGCGTGACATCCACATGTCCACACACACACACACACACACACACACACACACACACACACACACACACACACACACACACACACACACACACACACACACACACACACACACACACACACATACACACACAAATACTGTCACATATATACATACTGTATATCCGCTTTGACAGCAAATAGTCCAACACTTTCAAAGTATACCTACATGTGTGTGGAGCCATTTGAAATGTGCACAGGGATGAGCACACACACACACACACACACACACACACACACACACACACAGACACACACACACACACACACACACACACACACACACACACACACAGACACACACAGACACACAGACACACAGACACACAGACACAC